>NW_025795640.1:0-17775 GCF_021613505.1 Equus quagga
GAGGCATTTCTATGGAAACAAAAAGAAAAACAAGGTTAATATTTGGAGCAAATTACAAACCAGTTCCTGAGCCTAGGGGGCAGCCAGTCAAGAAGATTTTTAGATGTCAGAGTCAGAGCATCTTTTGCTGTTTGAAGTGTTTCTGATGATGTCATTGAGTGTTCAGGTATCCTTCTGAGTGGCTTACATAGCAACAGGCATGTTATTGTGGTGATGTCTCTTAAGTTTAAATCTAGTTGTCCAGCTTTAGTTTTTAGGGGTCAGGAACAAAGGTGGTTTTAGTTCTCCATGATTTCAAATAAAAATGAGGGAAAAAATCGAAAACATTAGTTTGGAGATTTGTAGCCAGATATTTCAGAAGACTAGAAGAATTCAGGATCCAGTTCAATTTACAGGCAGAAAACAAAATACTCAGACAGTTAACAAAACTAGAATCTAATATCTGCAAATGTGTACTATAGTTTCTACTGAAACATAATTTTTCTCTCTAAAATCATCCTCATTTTTCCCAAAGGTAGCCAAATTAAGACTAACTGGTTCACAAAATAAGTTTAGTTTCAATAAATTTGGCCCAATTATTTACATAAGTGCAGCAAGAATAGCAATTGATCATATAGGCTCTTGTAAACCTGCTTTGCTGGAACTTTTAATAAGGAATCTCAGATTGAATTTTAAAGGCCTCTTGAGGCCAGGAAAGCCAAGCCAAAGACTTATCAGACAAAACCTGTAACGCCTACAGATTTGGGTGAGTTATTCTCTTCTTTTGAGGTTCCCCAAAATATTGAGGTTCCTTGCACCTGCCAGATAAATGACCTTCTTTACTTACCCAGTAAGCTTGCTGGGAACCCTGTAAACAAGGTACCAGGCCAATATTTCCAAGTGGCTTTATTTCATAAAGTCCAATCTTTGTTTCTCAAAAGCTGTCTGATCATATCTGAGTCTATGCCTATTTTTCTCAAATATGACCTTCCAGTCAAAGCTTTGGTAATATAACCAGTGTTTCCAATTGTGTCCTGTTATAAGGAGAACAGATTCTTATTGAACTTGTGCAAATAAATATATCACTATGAAAATAACAAAAGTCACTCACTAAGAGTTTTCAAATTCTGGCAGGATCAAGTTGGGAGAAAAAGATAAATGTTTCAATTCTGCTTACAAAAGTATTATTTGTCAAATTGTTGAAAGTCATAGTTAGCTTAAGAGGAAGGAGAAAAGGTTTCCTTAAATCTTAAAAAACATTAAAAAAATCAGCAATATTTTAAATGAAAAGTCATAAAAGTTATAATCATCCTTAGTTAATTTAGTCCCATGTGGTCAACTTTTGATCTTGATCTTTTCTTAGTAGTTTCATGAAGTCATCAGTTTCTCCATTACAGTTCTGTAGCTTCTTACCTGATTCAGTTTTATGATCTGAAGGTCTATCAGAAAACTGTATTCTAGAGCAAATGTCAGAGTCCTTTCCATGAATTTCTCTGAAGGTGAAACATATTTGCAAAAGCATCAGAGTAAACCAATAGCTATCTGTAATTGACAAAAGACCTAAAAATGACAATTGGTAAACAATTTCCATGACAAACAACACTTTACGGTAGTAACTAGAATTATGACTGATAATTTTTAAAACACTTAATCATAACATTTACCCACATAATACCACCTAAAAAGGTTTATTATCACTTATTTGACAATGCTTCTCATGTAATTTAACATACCAAATAAGCCCAAATTAGTTTAATATCTGCTTTATAGGAAGAGAGAGAACAAATTTCCTTGAGTAGTCCCAGGGCTAATTGGAAATTCTCTAAGTTTCCTTTTTTTTTTTTTTTTTAAAGTCCAAAGACTTTAATTTGGGGGTGAAGTTCATAAAAAAATATCAAAAAGTTTTAAAACACGTGGTCAAATAGGAAGCAATGCTTAGCTATCTATTTAATCAAAGTGACAACAGAAACAGTGGAGAAAAAACCTTAATAGACAGACCTCAGCTCAGTGGTATCTCACTGTAGTTTTGACTTGCATTTCCCCAAGAGATATGATTTCTCACCACAATTTCTGAACCTCACACACAGCCCTGGGCCCTGGTCCCCACACTGGACTCACCTGCCTGGGCATGTTGAACTGACTTTCCCTCTCTCTGTGAGTCTTTGCAGATTTTGTCTTGCTAATGTCCAGCATAACAGCCTGCATTGGTCTGACTGACCAGGCATGCAGGGGCTGCCCTTCCAGGTACACATGGGTGAGGGTGCTGGGTGGTGATGGATCTGAAGTCATAGAAGAAGGAGCCCCTGTGGGGTTCAGAGAGACCCAAGGGGGAAAATGTGTGAGAGGAACCACTGCCCAGTGGGGACACCTCTCCTGGGCTGACCTGGAAATATGTGGCCTGCACTGCTCTGGCCCTTTAACCTCCTCATTCCAAACAAAGCATGTAGACACCAACCTCTACAATGACAATATGAAGCCCTGTCATGTTAGACAACAACAGAGGGAACCAGTCCTGAAGGTTCTTTTGCTCTTTTGAAGCCACTGCCAGGTAGTCCCTGTCCTCTGAAAATATCCTCAGCACCTTGTTTTGTGCTATAAGAGGAGAGCGCTCCATGCTCCTGAGGGAGACAAGTCCTAAAACTGGACTAATTTGGGCATGTTGCCTTCATGCACAATTAGGATTCTGAATCCTCGTAGGTTTAGCCACAAACCAGCCAATGGTGGAAAAAATATATCCTAACAGGGAAGTTTTGATTAGTGTTTGAAACAACACATTACACTGTAGAGCTCTTTAAGGTATGAAGAAGGAAAACTGTGTAGAAATAGCTCTGACCCTGGAGAGTTACCTTCCCTCCAAGCTCATCCTCAGTCCTCCTGGGTATTCCTCCATTTTCTAGGTTTTCAGGACCCAATCCCAGACCCTGCTTTGAGATCCAGCTCTGTCCATCTCACCATATCTGGCCTTACTCTGCAAACCCAGTCCCTCTACCATGTCCCATCCCATGCCCTCTATCCCTCCTCGCTAGGCTGGCATCCAGAATCCTCTCCTGGTTGCCGTCCTGGTGCTCATGGTCAAGCACTCAGCTCCACCCTCTGCCTCCTTAGTATCTGGATGCTCTCAATGCCTCCTTACCCTGGACTCCCAGCCCCTACTAGATTCTGTCTCCCTTTCACCTGTCTCTTACCCTTTTTCTGTGTGGGTCTGCTCATCTTGTCCCTCCTCCTTACCCGAAGCATCTGTCCCTCCCTCTGTCCACTTCCCCTGGGGACACAGACCCTTGCCCCTCTACAGGCTGCCCCTCCCCTGCCACCTCTTTTGCCTTTACCCATCCATACCCCCAAGGGGCTGCCTTCCCAGGTACTCCTTGGAATCCATTCATGCCCCAGTCTTGAGCTCTGCTCTGAGTGGCACTGACAAGTAATCAGAGGGTCCACCTCTCCTGGGTTGGTTCTGACCCTCCATCCTTGAACTACACCTGACACTCTCTGTGCCTCAGAGTCTTTATTTTTATTTTATATTCAGGGACTGCTCAGGCCCTATTGCTTACAAATGAAAATACTGTGTGTACCTGCTGTGGATAGAAGTTTTGAAATGGAAGTTTCTGCCTCTGTGCAGAAACATGCAGGAATGTGTACTTTCTGATGTCACTATTGGCGTTTGTATGTTTCCCAAGAATGACCGGCTTTGCTGGGCTGACAACAAGGTGTCTGCGGGTCGCTGCTCTCTCTGGAGGCTCTGAGGAAGCATCCTTTCCTTGACTTCCAGCTTCTAGAGACTGTCCTCATTCCTTGCATCAGGCCAGCATCACAGGCCTTTCCTGTCACTGCTTCTGGCCTGACATCTGGTTCTCATTCTGGTTTTCTGCCCATCTCTTAGAAGGACCCTGGGATTTCATTAGGATGATAGAGAATATTCTTCCCATCTCAAGATCCTTAACTTCATCACACCTGCAAAGTCCCTTGTGCCATATAAAGGGATAATCACAGGTTCCAGGCATGAGACTCTGGATACCTTTGGTGGCCATTATTCAGCCTCCCAAGTATCAAAGTATTTCAAAATGTTCAGAATTTATGTTAAAAAACTTTTGCAAAAACTGTCCTTTTCAAAACCTGTTTATTTGATTGTGATAAAGTTCTGTCTCCTTATTTTTACCTATTTATGCTGCCCCAGCCATCATTGTGGGGGAGTCCCTACTGCCTCTCACCCTGGACATTTGCACTGTTGGTGTCACATCTGCCAATCTGGTTGGACGTGGTGACTGT
Source organism: Equus quagga (assembly GCF_021613505.1). Taxonomy (NCBI): domain Eukaryota; kingdom Metazoa; phylum Chordata; class Mammalia; order Perissodactyla; family Equidae; genus Equus; species Equus quagga. Next base: position 4,243 of record NW_025795640.1, read on the forward strand.
GGATGGTTCATGGTGCTGGGCACTGTGGCCTAGGCTCATTGGACAGCAGCACCTGTGCTGTGTGGGCTGAACTGTGAAGGAAATTATGAGAATGACCATGAATTCAGGAAATTGTCACTTCCAGGTTCAAGGGAGGAGCTCGTGGTCAGGACTGGACCCAGAGGCACTTCTGAAGCTGGCAATGAACTAGTTCATGACTTGGGGTGGTTACCCAGGTGTTAACTGTCATATGTTACTAATTTATGCCTATATGGTATGAACTTTCTCATACTTTCCAAATAAAGTAGCTTATAAAGTAACGTCCATGGTTTTGTTTCACAATCATCTTGTTTTTAAACTTATAATTGCCTTATCTTTAATACAAGTAATATTTTTACAAAAATATAATGAACTATTTTAGATAAATGACATTATATTGCCCATTATAATTAATGACATCATCTATTGAAATAAGATTACACGGCCCTTTCAAAAGGTAGAAGAATCATACTGCAGAGGTGCTATGGCACCAGCATATGGTCTTAATTTCACAGTTTTTTCATCCCAGAAGTAGGAAGAGCTTCCTTAGTGAGCTGAATTTCCAGTTCTGCCTGTGGAGATCTTCTGGAAGCTGTAACTAGAGCCTGATTCCAAATATGTAAGTAAAAAATAAAGTTAAATAAGTAATATCTCTCTAAGAAAAGGAAGGCAGGCCATTTAGGGACTGGTGATTTCACTGGGTCATGAACCAAGGATTATAACATTTCAATTCTATGCTCCTGATATAAAAAATACAAACAGATGCCCATCATATGTCACATGGACAAAGACTGAAGACATTTGGGCTTCTTGGAAGAATATTAATCAGCTGTGTAAGTCTTTCCCAGAGGGGGCACAGTGTTTTGATGTGAAAGACATACAACCTCAAGGAGATTTTAACCTGTCATGCTGCACACTGCAGCCAGAACAATGATTATCATTTTTTTTCTTGATATTCACAGTGTAAATAAAACCAGTGCTGGATCCCTCCTGTCAGATGTTCTCTTGCTTGTATTTGTGACAACACTGGACTTGGCTGTGATAAGCCCAGTGTCTCTGTGTTTCTATTCAGCGATCCCAGGAAGGTCCTGGCATCTCCTATCTGGGCCACACTGAGGAGATCAGCCCCAAACAGCAGCAGCTCCTCTGGATGGAGCCAAAGTCATCTCTGAATCACATGCTCTGAGAGGCTACTTACTGATTTTCCACTTTCAGGCATTATCTAAGGTCGCCCCTCTTGGAAGATGAAGACTCAGCTCCTTTCTTCCCCATCACCATAACACACCCCCTTCCTGTCCCAGTCTTCCCAGTGCTTTCCTAAGACCAACATTCAGTGTGGACTCTATGACATCTATTGAATGTTATTCACATTTGAACCAACTAGCTGTGATTTCTTTTATTCCCCCTTGGATGTGGAACCCAAAATTTGAATCTCCCAAGTACATCTAACTTTCTTGTATAAGCTACAGAGGTGAGGGGTGGTGGGGGGCAGATAGAGACTTATAATGACACAAACAGAGTAGAAAAAACCAAATTCCTCCTTATCTCTCTTCACAACCCTCCAGGTTATGCTGTGGTGGTGCTGCCCCAATAAGGCCAAAATTTTTCTTTTTCCAAAGGGAGCCCATCTACCCATGTTCACTCCCAGGGGCAGAACCAACTATATAAATTCAGGACTCAGTGAAAAGTGAAAATCAGGGCTCCTTCTTCAAAAATCGTGAAGAATTTCAAGATGGCAAAAGCAGGGCATTAAACCTACTGCAGGCCCTTCTAAGTGACTTTACAGATTATGAGCCCATGAAGGTGGCCCTGCCTAGCAGAGGAAATGGATGAATTCATCCTCCAAGTCAATTCTGCTCCAAACTCAAGTCATAAAAATCTTCAGCGGGGCTGGCCTGGTGGTGTAGTGATTAAGTTTGCACATTCTGCTTCAGTGGTCTGGGGTTTACAGCTTCAGATCCCGGGTGTGGACCCACACACTGCTCATTGAACCATGCTGTGGTGGCATCCTACATACAAAGTGGAGGAAGATTGTCACAGATGTTAGCTCAGGGACAATCTTCCTCACCATAAAAACCCCCAAAACAAAAAACCTACAGACATACAGCTCATGTCTTACTTAATGGTGAGAACTAGAAGCTTTCCCACCAATGATGAACAAGAAATAGCATTATTCTGAACACCTTAATAATACACATGTGCTCCAAAGGGTGGAAGTGGATGGCTGCTGATACTGATGATGGAAGACAATGACATCAGTGACAGGATCAGCTCTAGTTATCAACACTTTAAGCCAAATGTGAAAGTTCCATGGGCTGTAGGGCCATCCATATCTGTGACCATTCAGGGATCTGCTACAACTATGAAGGTTTTAGGGCTCCAATAGTCTGGGGCATGCTGGACACACCCTCCAGAGGAAAGGACAAGTTCCTGCACATGTATCTCCATCCAACTTACATTAGAACGATGAAAAGTGCTTTGTGGAGCCTCCAGCAGGACCTAATGAGAGAATTCCATGCAGACTCCTAGGCTTATGAGCAAGCCCATGCCTTCTACAACAATAGAAAAACAGCTCCTGACCTGTTTCTAGGACTCAGGAGAGATGGAGTGTCTGAACATGGGACGTAATATGACCAGGGAGCCAGAACTCCCCATCATGTCCTGGGTTCTATCACATGAGATTGGGTGGGGAGAGCAGATGCATCACAAATGGCAGTGGCACATCCTGGATTAGAGGAGGACAGGTTTCCAGACTGCCACGGCACCTTCCACTCCTCACTGACAGCTGTCACACAGCTCTCACCTGTGGACTCACAGGAAGTTCACTCTGATAAGTCAACAAAGAAGGAAAATTCCACGTACTCCAGCTTCATTCTGCCTCAATCCCCACCTCCACATTTGCCCTCTCCTGCCTGTCCCCAGGTTCCTATTCAGCCTGCCTCACTCACATACAAACCCCATGGGGACATGGTTCACTTGTTGACTCAGCTGAAAGAGGTCTCAGGAGTAGAAGGGTGAGATCTGGCTTTCCCACAGTGCTCCCAGGCTTTGAAAACAACCTGCACATATCTCAACTGGTCTGAACTGGAGAGTGGAAAACTCTGGTCCTCAATTTGCTGCTCACTGTGACCCCTGCCCTGTGTTCACCACATTCCCCTAGGCTCCATCTCAGATCCCTTTTCTAGTCTGACTACCCTGTGCTCAAACTCCCTTCTTGACCTGACTCCCCAAATGCCCTCAGCTCTAATCTTCAGTATTCATGGTGTTCTCCATCCTCCAGTCCTTCGTTGGTCTCCAGACTCCTAGCCCCCACTGGATGCTCACTTCCCTCTCCCCCTTGTTGTCTATCCCATGTCCTCTTCAGCCTGTACATCTGGCACTTCCTCTTGTCCCCAATGTCAGGGCACCAATGAGTCTTCAAGAATCTTATTCTTCTTCCTAACCCTATGTCTCACCCCTCATTCCCATCCAAGTCTAGAAGAAAGGCACCCCCAACTTCAACCCACCAGCTCTAGTTGCTTCCCACTCAACAAGTATGTCAGCCTTTCATTCAGAAACCTCACTTCATCCTGGAGCCCCCAAGAGAGCAGTCCTGCATGGCCCCTCTAGATGGTAAATCATGCTGAACACCCCCTAACCCCACCCAGGCTTCGCTGTTTCTCATCCGGACTCTGTGTAGAGCCCACCCCTCCCTGCCACCCCTCAATACCTACCTCTGCTTACCCCCACTCCACCTTGTGACTGGGTCTCCAAGGATTCAGCCAAATATCCTAGAGACCAAAGTGAGTAGGAAAGGAAACAGAACCAGAAGATAGATTCTATTTACCATTTCCCAGGTTCTGTTTGTGGACTCTCTTTAGAATAGGCACATGGCATTTGTTAAAACAGCAAAGAAAGCAAAGAAATAAGGACACATATGTTTGGCCTGTGCCAAAGGCTAGGGAAGGTCCCAAACAGAGTGGTCCATTGTGAACGTGGGAGTGGCTGATGTTGCAAGGACCTGCTTGAACACTGGAGTTGCTGGGTTTTATGACAAAATATCTTTAAATATCTGTGTGATCTTGTTCCTTGAAGGTGAGGTGACAATGTGTGTGGAATGAGGACACTGTGGGGGTTAGAGCCACTGTGGCACCTTCCAGGTCCCTGGGTCCTAAAACCGGGAAGAAAATTTGAAGGAGACATGTACATTTCAAAAGGGCAGAGAAAGAATCTGCAATGACAGATTGCAATTACATTTCGAAAGGAAATGCTCTGAGAAGATGGAGGCCAGGGGCCTAAAGTGAGGAAGAACTGTCTAACGTTGAGGGAGTCTGAGGGGAACATCAGGCCTCTAGGTCATGACAAAACTGCTTTCTGCACAGCGGGAGGGAAATGCAACTCCATCTCTATCAGCCAAGACCCAGTCTGAATCTCCATCAGTTCCCTGCAATTTGTACAGAGGTGCAAAACAGAAGAGAGACGGTGAACAGGGCCAGAATCTGATCATCAGGAGGCTGTGCTTGCTGGACTTTTCCATGGAAACACAATAGATCTCTGATAGTCACCTTCCTTTTCAAGAAAGATTGTCTCCATGGAAGAGTGTTCTTTGTCCTGAAACAAGGCTGCTCTCACTGGATTTGGCCTGATTATTTGCACAGGTGCTGTGGGATTGCACACTCACCACACAGTTTCCTCTGATGCAGGTTTTCCTAAGGAACCTCAGATGGGACTTTTAACAGCTTCTTGACACTAAGAAGCCTGAACCTCAGGACTCACTTGCAGTCTCTACAGCTTTGAGTGACATCTTCTCTTCTCCAGATCCCCAACATACCCATCAAGTCAACCTTAGCTCCTTAAAGTGTGGGTCATATCTGATCCCATGGGCATCGTTTTCCACTAGGACATTTGATTCAGAGCTGAGGGTCTAACAGCAAGTTTTCCATTGATATTCTAGTAACAAGGAGGACAGGGTTGTACTGATCCTACACAATAAGTCTACTGCCATGAAAATAAAGATACTGAGGAAGACCTTAGGAATTCTTTGAGAAGAATCAGATGGGGAGAAAAAGATCAATGTTGATACCCCCATGGATGTCCTCCTATCTATTCCCACTGTCTGTGTCACAGTCCAGGTGCCATCCACTGGAGGAGGGATAGAGCTGTGATTCCTGAGAGCTTATCATGGGCTCCCACCCCTCATTGCACAACGACCACCTGTCCTTCTGCTGTGGCGATGGTGCCAGTGAGACCCACAAGAACTGGGATCTGGAGTGGAATGTGACCTTAAGCCAACAATAATGACAAAGTCAGTTCACATTGTTCTGCATTTATTGACTCAATGCGAGTATTCTATGGAATTTCCACCTTCATCATTGGCTATTACAGCAACTCTACTTGAAAAATGCTTCAGAACCATCATTTTACAGATAAGAAAAAAATCTATTCAGAGTTTAATAGCATAGATGAGGGTAAGAGGGCCTGAGGGTCAGACTCATACCTCACATCCAGCCTGGGGAGGTCACTTTTACTGGAACTGACCGGGTTGGAGACCTCACACTGATAAACCTGGCATCCTCCCTCCTGAGAGTGTGTATGGTGACAGTGCTGTTGTCCTGGGACAGCTTCATCCTCTCTGTCAGCCACAGGCTCTAGTTATTAAAGAACCACTGGGTGGAGATCCTGGTGTCATTTGTGAGGGAGGTCAGATACACAGGGTCCTTATGTTCTGTGACTGGGGTCCTTATGTTCTATGCTGACTCGGATGAGGGGCTTTGACACTGGGTCTGTGGAGAAACAGAGGAGGTGACTGACTGAGAGTGGGCCTGGGGCCTGGGACCAGCTCCTTCCTCAGAGATCTCAGTCACTCTGTAAAGGTGATGCAGATGATGGCCCTGGCCCCTGTAGAAGGATGAGTGTCTTTGTTCAGGTGATGATCTGTAGGAAGGGGGCACCACCTCCCTCTTTGACCCCTATATCACCCCTGGATGGTCCCTGATCAATTCCCCTGGACATCTCTGTAGTATCAGCAACAGGAACCTCTTCTCATCCCACATGTCCTACAATCTCATCAGGTGGAATTTTTCTCATGAACTTTCATTGATTTTTCCCTCGAACTTTCTTTGACTAGAGAAAAGATCAGGGCCCGTTCCCTATGAACACTTCCGTGTATGTTGGGGAAGGCAGGCTTGCCAGCTCTGTCATTCTTTGGGGCCAAGGGAAGGTTACATAAAGTGGGAAGGTATTTAGTTCTTGTTAACTAATTTATTAGGGAATGAGGATGGCCCCACCCAGTCTTCACAGCCTTAGGACCTGAAGAGCTTCTCATCTAAAGGATTTCTTACTCTGAGGAGGACTTTTACTTCCTGGTCTACGGATTGAATGTCACAGGGAAGGAAATCTCTAGAGAGAAGTGGTGTTAGGGTTTTAACAAAAGACAGAGACTCTTAGGTATAGAAGGAAACTACTCAATATGACAACAGTAATAAAGGAAAGGTCTAACATCACACTCAACAGTGAAACACAGAAAACTTTCCTCTCAAGTCACGAACAAGACAAGGATGTTGCTTTCACCACTTCCATTCAACATAGTGCAGGAGTCCTAGCCACAACAATGAGGCAAGAAGAAGAAATAAAAGGCATCCAAATTGGAAAGGAAGAAGAAAAATGATCTCTTTTAGCAGAAGACATAATCTTATACGTAGAAAATCCTAAAGATTTCACCCATCCACCCACATACACATGCACAAAGTGTTAGAACCAATAAACAAATTCAGCAAAGTTGCAGGAGACAAAAATCAACACTCAAAATCGGTTACATTTATATACAATAACAATGAACAATGCAAAAAAGAAATTAAGAAAACAAATCCATTTTTGATAACATGAAAAAGTATAAAATACTTGGGAATAAACTTAACCAAGGAAGGGAAGGATGTATATCCTGAAAACTCCCAAATGTCCTGAAGGAAACTAAAGAAGGCATGAATAATGGAAAGAAGTTCTTGTTCATGGATGGGAAGAATCAATATGGTTAAGCTCCCAATATACCCGAAAGTGTCTGCATATTTATATAATCCTTATGAAAATCCCAATGAAATTTTTGCAAAATCAAAAATTCCAACCTAAAATTCAAGAGGCTCTGAATAATTAGAACAATCTTTAAAAAGGAGAACAAAATTTGAGGACACACCCTTTCTGATTTCAAAACTTACCACAGAGCTAAAGAATCAAAATAGTGTAGCACTGACATAAAGACAGACATATAGGCCATGGGATACAATAGAGATGCAGAAATAAATTCTTGAGTATGTGATCAGATGATTTTGACAAGGGAACCAAGCCCATTCAGTGGAGAAAGGACAGTCTTTTCAACAAACAGTGTTGGAAAATCGGATATCCACGTGCAGAAGAATGAAGTTGGACCATTGTCTTCCACCATATGCAAAAGTTAACTCAAAATGGCTCAGATTCTTAAGTAAGAGCTAAAACCATAAAACTCTTAGAAGAAAATATAGGGGGAAATCTTCATGACATTGGATTGTCATGTGACAATCATGTGGATTCTTGAATGTGACACTAAGAACAGAGGCAAAAAAGGGAAAAACAGATAAATTGTACTTCATCAAAAAAAAAACCCTTCAGTTCACTAAGGGACACAATCAACAGGGAGAAAAGTGACATTTGGAATGGGAGAGAAGATTTGCAAATTATATATCAATAGAGGTTAATATCCAGAATATACAAAGAACTGCTAAACACAAAAACAGCTACAAAACCAAATAACCTGATTGAACAATGGGCAAATCAGAGTTGGCATCTCACCTCTCAGTTAACCTGAGTCCTTGAAAGAATAAGGCAGGTTTGTGTACCTCAAGACAAATGCATGAGGATCATAGAACTCAGAGAATGTAAAGCCACCTGCTCTTTGTCTGGGAGAAAGCACGGACTTTCTCAAGTGTCAGTGTGTTAGCAGGGTTTGGTCTTGAAAAGAAAGAGGATGAGAATTAGAGAGCCCCCCTAAGGCAACCCTCCATGCCTCTGCTGGTTCTTCACTGATCAGCTGATTGCCTGGGCAACCAGGGCTGATTCCTTCCCACTGAAGACACCTCCATCACCCAGTGAGGTATGTTTTCTCTGAGGTACCATATTCCAGATTCTTCTACAGATGGGTAAGGTGGGTCTGTGGTTTGAGCGTAAACAACACATGAGGACCAGGAGCAAGTCAGGTGGTCAGGTGAGTACACAGGCCTTAGGGAAAAGAAGTGGATCAGATCTTCTCAGGTGACTGTGACAGACATGAGCCAGTGACTCAATAAATGATAAAGTCCAAAGAATGTTCCAGAAAAGAGTGAGGGGACAGGCAGGAGCTGCCTGGCTTTGGCAGCAGAACCTGACCTCTGCCCTTGGTCTTTAATTTCTCTTCTGTCTCTGAACTTGCTGCAAATCTCATACTTGTGGACCATCTGTGTTTGGTGGTAAAGACACAGAAATTTGAGGAGAAGTTTAAATTCTTTCATATGTGAAAATTATGATCAATACCTCAGGGTCTCAGACTAACTGTGGGAAGGAGTATTTCCCTAGAGAGCAGTAACAGGTCTGACACATGGGCTTCAGCCCCCTGGAGGGTCAGAGAACCTGTCCTGGGTGGAGAAAATTCCAAAGACTTTGCATCCAGATTCCAGTCTCTGAAGAGAATTTGGGTCATTCGTTCATTCACCATTCATTCCTTCCTCCTTCATCAGCAGAATAATGAGAGTTTGTTCCATGTGGGTCCTGTGCTGGACACAGGTGTAGAGTGGCAAGTGAGATGTCAAAGTCTTTTCCTTTAGACTCCAGTGGCAGTCACCCCAACACATCAGGAAACAAATAAGTAACATCAAGTCCAGTGCAGAGAGGTGTGGATGGGCCACTTGAGGTGGTGGTCTGGATGTTCCCTGCACTGACTGATTGTTGATGCAGGTAATTTAGTTCTTGAGTAAACACGGATGAATTCTCCATTTGCTGCCACCCCCTAGACCAGAATGTCTCTCTCTGTGCTGGGGATGCCTAAGAAGAAAGGACTTGAACTGACAGCTTGTCTTGGGGTCCACACACACCTAATAAGGCCCCTTTGCTGAAAGGGAGGATGGGGCTGTGTCTTCCTGTGACTGATCTGCCCCTCATGGTCTATGTGACTCTGATTCAGAGATGATATCTCTCTGTGCCTCAGTTTCCCCTCAACGAAGTAGGATAAATATTTGGCTGCAGGTCGTCAGTGAGTTAACCTTAAAATATTCACTTAATCTTGGTAGAGGGGAGCTTCTTGAATAAGTGGCATCTGTTGTTGTTACTTTCCAAGAGAGAATGCCCCTGGACCTGATCCCTGGTGGGTGAGGAGCTGCCAGCAGCATCTTCTCTCCTCTGTTCCTCCCTGGGGAACTGACCTTCCTCTGGAGTCTGCTAAGGTCCCCAGGGCTGTCAGCTAATGGCCTGGGGACCTTGTCCACCTGTGCTCTCCATGCTGAGTCTCAGGTGAAGGATCAGGCTGTGTCCCTGCCCAGATGTGGCTCTTGGGGCTGAGCCCTGGCTGGTGACCAGCTCAGGAGCCTTGGGACTGGGATGGCCGGGAAAACATTGCTCCCTGTCAGCCCTGCCCAGGAGGCCACAACTCAGCCCTAGCACAGGCTCCCCAGGGTCACTGGAGTCAGTAGCCCTGGGACAGGTGTCCGGACAGGGACTTCTCAGGGCTGAGTTTCTCTGTGCGGATCCCACGGGGCCCCTCAGGCCAGGCTCTGATCCTGCAGGATCTACCTCAGGGCCATGGTCCCAGAGAGCACCCCAAGGGGCTGCACTGAGACTCATCTCCCTCTGCTGAGTTAGCCCAGCCCATCTCTCTGGAGGGGATGTCTACAGGGTCCAGATTCCAGGAAAGAAATTCCAAGCTTTTGATGTTTTTCTCCACTGTTTGTGTCCTGCAGTAAATGTTCAAATCTGTACATGAGACATAATGCAGAGGGGGATGTAGGCCCAGTCCAGGCCTGTCAATCCTGTGTGTGTGAAGTAGAATCATCCCACCCAACACCCGGAGGACAGAGAGGAATCACTCACAGTATATGTGGAGCTGTCCAATTGCTGTATCAACTAGGGAGTTCTTCCTCGTGACTAGTAGGGTGTAGTATCCTGTGTTCTCTGGGATGACGTTCCGGAACAGCAGGGATCCATCGGGGTATAATTTGTGTTGACTGGTGTATGCAGGCCCTGGGGTAATTTTTGATGTATTTATTCCAAATGATGCAATTTCAAGTTTGGGATCTACTTTGTCCCCTTTGTACCAGGCACAGCCTGCAAGATCCTCAGGCAGATTGTAGACAAAGAGAAGAACCTCCATCCCTGTAATAGCATTGGTCGGCACTGATTCAATAATGGGTTTGGCACTGGTGGGCAGGTTCCAGAAGGTTAAGAGTGAGACTAGGAGGGAAGAGAGAGAGATCAATCAATATTTGGGCATATATATTGGGATGGAAAGATGAGGCCCTGGGTCCTGAGCAGGTCTCTTCATGTCTTAGACTTGGAGTTTGTGTGTGTGTGTGTCCACTGGTCAAGCTCAGCAACATGACCACCATTACTTCAGCCCATTTGAACTTCTTATTTCCTCAGTTCCTAACACTCTTCCTCGGGTGTCTGCCCAGCTCACTCCCTCCCTGCCCTCAGCACCCTGCTCACTCTCACAGGCATCCTTGGGAGATGCCTTCCCTGACCATCTGTTCTGAAGACCCTCCATCTTCACTTTCTGACCTTTCCCTGCTCTCTTCCGTTCATGACAATGTCAGTCCTTGACATCACATTCTAGATCTCTTGCTTCTCTCTCCTCATCCCCACAGGGTGTGAGTTCCTGAGGGCAGGGACTTCTCTGATCTTGTTCCCCTAAGGCCTGGAATGGGCTGCAAACACCTGTGGGTGAATGGACGAGTGTTCCCAGGGCCCTCCACATCCTGGTGTTTATTTGTCAATTTCTGAGGGTTGTGGGTAAAGACAATTTTTAGTGTCCCGAGTTAAGTTTTTTCTGCTGTCATCCTCTAATAAATTATTAGTATTATCATCAAATTTCAAATATTATTGGCCAGTGATACCTAACTTGAATAGGTACAGCAGTTGAGGCTTTCCTGCCCCTCACCCCTTCCAGATCATGAGATTTTCCTTTTGCTGGGTCCCCTCCCCCAATCCTACTCTGCTCCCATGTCCTCTCCCATCGTGTCCAAACAGAAGACCTCTGTCCCCTCTCAGAGCCCTGTCCTCCCCAGGAGACCCCAGAAGTTCTCTGTTCTCCCGTCTCCAGCCCACCCTCAGGGAATTGCCCTCTCTCGCCTGCCAGCAGGAACCCATGTAGGATGTGCCCTCTGTGGGTGGTGGCTGAAGGGGTCTCCATGGCGTCTGCTGCTTGCTCTGACCTTCCCTCCGTGAGAAGAGCTTATGCCCCAGAAAGGCTCACAAGCACTGCTGTCCTTCTGCGCTCTGTGCTGAGCCTCCTCCTGGGCAGGAGAGCCTCCTGAGTCATGTGGGCTGGGGGCGGGGTCTCTGCCCAAGTCCCTCCTCCTCCCTCTCCTATTCCAGCCTCCCTGTCCCCTTCTTTCTCTTTCCCTTCTATCTATATTTTGTTCCCTGGGAATTGCTGAGTCCACTGCATTCTTCTGCAGTGATTCCTCACTGCACACACACACACACACACACATACATGCAAGCCCTTTTTTGGACAAGCAGAAGCCTGGGGCATCATGTCTTGAGTAGTCCCCATAGCTCAGGGTGGGGGTACACAGTCACCCTCCCTCTCTCTCATCCCCATCTGGCTTTTCCCTTCAAATGATGAGCCCCAGAGCTACACCAGGACCTCTTGTCATAGAGGCGTGTCAGGGAGCAAGACAATTCCTCTAGCCACTCTGGATCCTTCTGGCTGGGCTATGAATTAAATTGACATGAGACAGAATAACAGGAGAAAATCAAACAAAGCTTTGTAACATGTATACATGGAAGAAACTCAGGAAAACTGGGTAACTTGACCATGTGGCCAAGGCTGCCAGCTTAAATACCATCTTCAGCTAAAGACAGAGGACAATGTTGGGGGTAGGGGGAGTCAGTTATGGGAATTTACCAGAAAAGCACAGTAAACAGTAAGGTTAGTATGCAGATTTAAGTCCTTGCCTTCCACATTGATTAGAGTTTCTAGAGATAAGATCATCCTCTTATTCCTTGTACAGAGAGGGAGATAACTTCACAAATGAAAGTTCCCTTACAAATATAAATGTCTCTTACAAAGGACAACTTCTACTCGGTTTTCAGAACTGTTCCCCTGTCTGTAGTTTCTTAAAAGTAACCAGCCCCAAATAATCCTTATGCCAAAGAGACGCATTTTGGGGTGGCCAATTCTGACCCCCCACAATCCCACCTTTTAAACTTTAAGAAGTTTCATAGTCCAGAAGCTGAGGTGGTAGATTGTTCCATCTCATTGTCCTGATAATAGATCAGTCCAGTTAAATTCATTTTAGGAGGCAGTGATGCAGGTGGGCCCCCAAAGCTAGGCCTATACTGTGGAAGTAGGGAATCAAGTATTTAACAGAGGCATTTCTATGGAAACAAAAAGAAAAACAAGGTTAATATTTGGAGCAAATTACAAACCAGTTCCTGAGCCTAGGGGGCAGCCAGTCAAGAAGATTTTTAGATGTCAGAGTCAGAGCATCTTTTGCTGTTTGAAGTGTTTCTGATGATGTCATTGAGTGTTCAGGTATCCTTCTGAGTGGCTTACATAGCAACAGGCATGTTATTGTGGTGATGTCTCTTAAGTTTAAATCTAGTTGTCCAGCTTTAGTTTTTAGGGGTCAGGAACAAAGGTGGTTTTAGTTCTCCATGATTTCAAATAAAAATGAGGGAAAAAATCGAAAACATTAGTTTGGAGATTTGTAGCCAGATATTTCAGAAGACTAGAAGAATTCAGGATCCAGTTCAATTTACAGGCAGAAAACAAAATACTCAGACAGTTAACAAAACTAGAATCTAATATCTGCAAATGTGTACTATAGTTTCTACTGAAACATAATTTTTCTCTCTAAAATCATCCTCATTTTTCCCAAAGGTAGCCAAATTAAGACTAACTGGTTCACAAAATAAGTTTAGTTTCAATAAATTTGGCCCAATTATTTACATAAGTGCAGCAAGAATAGCAATTGATCATATAGGCTCTTGTAAACCTGCTTTGCTGGAACTTTTAATAAGGAATCTCAGATTGAATTTTAAAGGCCTCTTGAGGCCAGGAAAGCCAAGCCAAAGACTTATCAGACAAAACCTGTAACGCCTACAGATTTGGGTGAGTTATTCTCTTCTTTTGAGGTTCCCCAAAATATTGAGGTTCCTTGCACCTGCCAGATAAATGACCTTCTTTACTTACCCAGTAAGCTTGCTGGGAACCCTGTAAACAAGGTACCAGGCCAATATTTCCAAGTGGCTTTATTTCATAAAGTCCAATCTTTGTTTCTCAAAAGCTGTCTGATCATATCTGAGTCTATGCCT
>NW_025795641.1:0-1580 GCF_021613505.1 Equus quagga
TGGGAAACATTTACATTTCTAAGGGAAACCTCTATCTGTGAAGATGCCTCCCTCTCTGTGCCAGGAAGAAGGGGGAATGGTCTTATCTCTAGAAGCTCTTAATGGGGAAGGCAAGAACTTAAGTTGGTTGCTGTCTGGCAATCTCATGTAACTGGTTTAGGGTGGTGGCTTCTGACCTTTACTTAATCCGATTTGCTTCTTGTCTAAAAGTCATGGGATCACCCAATGACCAGACCCCACCTGCACTGATACCATTTTAACTTTTTTTCATGTTCTTTCCTTTGTCTTGTAAAGAGATGAATCATATACCTATGCCTTAAATTTAGCTCTAACCCTCAACTGGGGGCAGCAGAAGCTCTGACTGCCCATGGGACCTGTCCCCATGTCAGCGGGGGCAGCAGCAGGAGCTCTGACTGCCCGTGGGTCCTGTCCCCACACACCAGCTCTGCCTGCCCATGGGTCCTGTCCCCATGCCAGCGGGGGCAGCAGCGGCGGCTCTGTCTGCCCATGGGCTCTGTTCCCATGCCAGCGGGGGCAGCAGAAGCGGCAGCAGCAGAAGCTCTGACTGCCCATGGGTCCTGTCCCCATGCTACACTATTCTCTAAATAAAAGAGCACTACTGCCAGATCTTGAGAGTCTAAGAAATCTTTCTTTCGACTCCTCGGCTCACCGACCCCGTATCATTTCTGGTGGCCCGTACGGGGACTTGCTTCATCGGCTTGTGAGCTCGAGTTCTGGTAAGTGCCCTTTTCTTCCTTGTGCCTTTCTCTTTTTCGAGGATGGATCTAAATTCACTTCTCCATCGGGAACTTTCTTGGATGGCTGTATGAATCCACATTTGCTGCCCATGGCTACTCTATGGGGCAAATCGTGGCATTCAGCTTGAAGAGAATCAGTACCTTAAGCCTCAGGGTGATGGAGAATGAATTAATCCGTTCCTTCCTGACTCTATCTCTAATAGCTCCTTTTCTCTCTGGGACCATTCACCAGGCACCTATTCCTGCCAGGCAGAATAGGGAAGATTTTCAAGGGATGCCCCCATCATCCCTTGCTACAGGAACCCCAATGGGGGGATTTTCAAGGTAATGGCTCCTTTTCTTTCTCCTTTTCTCTCGGGGACCATGCACCAGGCCTATGCTGCCAGGCAGAATAGGCACCAGGCACCTGTTACTGCCAGGCATAACAGGGAAGGTATACAAGGGATGCAATGCCGGGGGACGCCCCCATCACCCCTTGCTATAGGAACCCCACAGTAGGAACGACAGGTAGGACGCTGCCCTAGGTTCAGGGGGGATTTTTCACGGTAATGGACCCGTTTCTTTCGTCTCTCTTAAGAGTTACAATGGCCATTTTCGTCTCCGTTTGAGCTTTGCAACTGGGAAACAGTAAAAGGCTCCACCCCTGGGTTTATGATGAGGATTTTTAGGCTGCTTAATTTGAAAATGGCTTATGATGAGGATTTTTAGGCTGGTTAGTTTTAAAACTACAGATGAGATTCAGGCTCCAAGGAGAGGAATTTGTTTGCCCCTTTGTTGGGAAACATTTACATTTCTAAGGGAAACCTCTATCTGTGAAGATGC
>NW_025795642.1:0-1580 GCF_021613505.1 Equus quagga
GCATCTTCACAGATAGAGGTTTCCCTTAGAAATGTAAATGTTTCCCAACAAAGGGGCAAACAAATTCCTCTCCTTGGAGCCTGAATCTCATCTGTAGTTTTAAAACTAACCAGCCTAAAAATCCTCATCATAAGCCATTTTCAAATTAAGCAGCCTAAAAATCCTCATCATAAACCCAGGGGTGGAGCCTTTTACTGTTTCCCAGTTGCAAAGCTCAAACGGAGACGAAAATGGCCATTGTAACTCTTAAGAGAGACGAAAGAAACGGGTCCATTACCGTGAAAAATCCCCCCTGAACCTAGGGCAGCGTCCTACCTGTCGTTCCTACTGTGGGGTTCCTATAGCAAGGGGTGATGGGGGCGTCCCCCGGCATTGCATCCCTTGTATACCTTCCCTGTTATGCCTGGCAGTAACAGGTGCCTGGTGCCTATTCTGCCTGGCAGCATAGGCCTGGTGCATGGTCCCCGAGAGAAAAGGAGAAAGAAAAGGAGCCATTACCTTGAAAATCCCCCCATTGGGGTTCCTGTAGCAAGGGATGATGGGGGCATCCCTTGAAAATCTTCCCTATTCTGCCTGGCAGGAATAGGTGCCTGGTGAATGGTCCCAGAGAGAAAAGGAGCTATTAGAGATAGAGTCAGGAAGGAACGGATTAATTCATTCTCCATCACCCTGAGGCTTAAGGTACTGATTCTCTTCAAGCTGAATGCCACGATTTGCCCCATAGAGTAGCCATGGGCAGCAAATGTGGATTCATACAGCCATCCAAGAAAGTTCCCGATGGAGAAGTGAATTTAGATCCATCCTCGAAAAAGAGAAAGGCACAAGGAAGAAAAGGGCACTTACCAGAACTCGAGCTCACAAGCCGATGAAGCAAGTCCCCGTACGGGCCACCAGAAATGATACGGGGTCGGTGAGCCGAGGAGTCGAAAGAAAGATTTCTTAGACTCTCAAGATCTGGCAGTAGTGCTCTTTTATTTAGAGAATAGTGTAGCATGGGGACAGGACCCATGGGCAGTCAGAGCTTCTGCTGCTGCCGCTTCTGCTGCCCCCGCTGGCATGGGAACAGAGCCCATGGGCAGACAGAGCCGCCGCTGCTGCCCCCGCTGGCATGGGGACAGGACCCATGGGCAGGCAGAGCTGGTGTGTGGGGACAGGACCCACGGGCAGTCAGAGCTCCTGCTGCTGCCCCCGCTGACATGGGGACAGGTCCCATGGGCAGTCAGAGCTTCTGCTGCCCCCAGTTGAGGGTTAGAGCTAAATTTAAGGCATAGGTATATGATTCATCTCTTTACAAGACAAAGGAAAGAACATGAAAAAAAGTTAAAATGGTATCAGTGCAGGTGGGGTCTGGTCATTGGGTGATCCCATGACTTTTAGACAAGAAGCAAATCGGATTAAGTAAAGGTCAGAAGCCACCACCCTAAACCAGTTACATGAGATTGCCAGACAGCAACCAACTTAAGTTCTTGCCTTCCCCATTAAGAGCTTCTAGAGATAAGACCATTCCCCCTTCTTCCTGGCACAGAGAGGGAGGCATCTTCACAGATAGAGGTTTCCCTTAGAAATGTAAATGTTTCCCA
>NW_025795643.1:0-5817 GCF_021613505.1 Equus quagga
TCAATTACTTAAGATTTCCTATGTAAACAGTCATGTCATCGGCAAATCGAGAGAGGGTATTTTTCTCCTTTTTTTAAGTATTCTGACTTCTATTTTATTTCCTGGCCTTACTGCCATGGTGAGCTCTAGTTTGACTTTCAGTCGTGAGTTTGGGCGTCCTTGGCTTGTTCCTGATCTGGGACACCCAGTTGTTCTAGAGCCTTCCTCTGAAGCAGTTGGCTGCGACAGTTTGGGTCTGTTTCTGGGCTTCCTGGACCCCTCTGTTGGTTCCTGTGTCGGGAGCGCTCTCTCCTGACGACAGCAGCTTCACGGTGAGGACCGCGGTCAGCTCGTGTGACTCCTTCAGCCTCGCTTCTCTTTTGAGACGGCCTTGGATGTCTAGATCCTTCGAACGTTCGTATCCATCGCAGAATCAGCTTGTCAGCTTCTGCAAAAAGGTCTTCAGAGATTTTGGCTGAGATTGTGTGGATCCGCCAATAAATTTGGGGGAAGCTGACCTCTTGATGCTATTTAGTCTTTCCGACCGTGAACGTGATCTGTCTGTTCGGATCTTTATTCTCAGCAATCTCGTATTGAGGTCTTACACAAGGAGTTTATGTTACGTGTATTCTGGGGGAGGGGGTGTTCAATATTTCATCATTAATCTGAGGAAGCTTTTCTCGCTGGTGCCCTTTATTAGATTGAGAAAATTCCCTTCTATTCCTAGTTTGCTGAAGGCTTTTTCAAGTGAATAAGTGTTGAACTTTGTCAAATGCTTTTTCTGCATCCTAAGATGATCAGGTGTTTTTTTCTCCTTTATTCTATTTAAATGGGAAAACCAAAACTTGTCTAAGAATATGCATAGCAGTTTTACCCAAAAAGCCTAAATCGGAAAGAGCCCAGTTGTCCAGCAATAGGAGAACGGTGAATAAACGGAGGTTTACTCAGAAAATGAAACCTATGGAGATTCTCAAAAACATGATGTTAGCAAAGGTCACCAGACGCAAAGCAGTAATTGCTGTGTCATTCCATTTATTTGAAATCCTAAACTATATGCTAGAAACAAATGAGAACCGTGGTAGCCTCCAGCAGAGGTGGAGTCGGAGACGGAGTGAGACAAGCACGGGGAATTTTCCGGGAATATAACGTTCTGTATCCTGGTAAAGGACTGGCTTACAGCGTGGCACGGGCCTGTCCAAACTCTTCAAACGTGCACCCCATTGTTGATGAGTGCTACATTCAAAGGAAAGCAACTTAAACAAATATTAAACTGTAGCTAATAATATTCATGCCGAAGTGTTCACGGGGACGTACGCTGACGTCAAATTGGAATTGCCGTGTAGAGCCCTTCACGAAAGACCACATCACAGCAGAGGAAGAAAGAAACTGAAAAGAAAGTCTCAACCATCGGGAGTTCGAGGAAACAGTTTGTGAATAACATTTCCAGTAAATTTCTCCCAACCTGGAAAGAGACATCAGTTCCAGCCTGGACTGTGCCCATTTATTGCCCATCCCAGGCCAAAGCGGAGCAAGGGGAGGGGTCTGATGGACTTAGTAATGTGGCAGGCGAGAAAATGGGCCTTGACTATTAGCTGGAGACGGAGGGTCTCGCCGTGCCCCAGGAGCATCATCATCTTTCCCCTGCAGCAGATATTAAAGACGGAGGGAGATAAAGTGCCTCTTACTGTTGTTTTCCGTTATTAAAATTCCCACTTCACCACTTATGGGTGTTCCAGGCTCACCCGAGGCCGGATCATTGACGTGATGAGAGGATATGAGCCGTGCCGAGGGGGAGACCCAGAGGCTCCAGGTTGTCCCCATAAGACTCTGGAAGATTTGAGATTCAGGAAGGGGAGCGCCACACCCAACTACGACCACGTTGTTTTCCTCTAACAAAAGTTCCACTGACATGGATCTATGAAAATAAAACATGAATGGGAACATTTGTCGTCCCCATCCTTCACGGGGGAACTCAGGGAACGTCTTCCTCTTGAACAGTCACCTTCAGCAGAAGGGGAAGTTTCCGAACGATATCTTGACTAGAAAGGGAGAGTTCCAGAAAGCAAGGACAGCTGCTCTGCCAGTCCCTGCAGGACAAAGTGGCCACGATTGTGGCCGAGGGAATGAGAACGAGAAGCCCCAAGTGGGGCCTCCCTACACCCTGAATCACCTGGGAAGTATTGTCATCACTAAGGCAACGTGGTACCAGCTTCCAGGGCAGAGGACGGCCATCCTTGCTACAATGGTGCCTGCATCGTGTGCATCTAAAATTGTATAGGTAGAGATTTTAAACACTCTCTGTCACCTTCTTCTGTCTGGATAGTTTTGTGACGCCTTCTCTATATTAATTTCCCCTCTACCAAACTCCCCACTTCATCCAGCTAGGTAGAGAAATATGGATAGATACAGATGGTTTTTTGAAAAGTAGAACTTATACAAAGGGCCAACTTTAGGGGAAACAATGAGACCAAGATAGAATCATTTATTCATTCATTTGTTTATTCAGTCAACAATGCTTGAGCACCAGTGTCCTCTCTGTGCCCGGCCACCTTCCTTGGGCATTCGGTAGCAAGCACATCACGGGAAAACCCCTGCCTTTTTGTGGCTTGCGTTCTAGCTGATGTGGTTTATAGAGAAAAATGTATCAGAGAAGGAGGAAAAGCAGAAGCAGGAAGGGTGGCTTCATCAGGGAGGGGGCAGACCAGGCAGGTCCACAGCTGCCCATGACGGGTAAATAGGAAAAGAACCAACGGGGCAAAAGCCCAGTGGGAGAAGGGTTTGTAGAGTCTTTGGGGACCCCAAGGAAGTCACTGAGGCTGGAGCCCACTGACCAAAGACAGGAGTGGAAGGAGAGATAGAGAGGAGATTCAGGGAGAAGGGGCCAGAGTCTTAGGACTGCGAAGGGCAAGACGCAACTAGGAATTCATCATAACAGAGGAAATCAAAGAGATTCTCCAAAATTTCATCTTTTTTTCTTTGATACTAAGTCCAGTCTGCATTAGAAAGGAGTGGAGAATTTTCTTCACCACAGCCCATCGCCAAGCGCTCTCCTGTACCGTCAATGAGTCAGCAGAGGAGATGAACAGTCAGAGGTAACCTTTTGGGAAAAGAAAAGCAATTCCTTTATTGGCACTTACACTAATTGAGACATTCCACGCAGCCAAATCCTGGAAATGGAAGGAGATGAAGTGAATTAGAAGATTCATGAATGTTCACGCCTTATCTGATCCCTAAGGTTGTGGTCAAGGACCGTCCACAGCAGAACCTGGGGCACCCCGCCCGTGGAAGGCCCAGGTCAGCTTCCCCCACTGAGATTCTCCAGCCGCCGTCGAGCTGTGGAGCACCCTTCAGTCATGGACCCGCCAGGAGGTTGAGGTGAGAGACTCTGTCTATCCTCTCCGTCCTTTCTCTCCTTGATGTGCCTCTTTGGGTAACCTTGCTATCCTCTTGTTTAACTCTGCAAGCCTTTATCCGAAGGGCGTGCTATCTTTGCCATCTCTCTGCCTCCCTGAATGGTCGTCCTCCTAAGCCGAGGGGAGCAGGTGAAGTGGGTCTTGTTGGTCCCTCTGGAGAATGTCCAGGAGAGGCAGGCACTGTGACTCCTTTGCCTGGCCGCTAAAGCTCTGTGGCTCTCTTTCTTAATTTGCCCCTGAGGCTCTCCTGGGGGTCAGCATTCTGGGAATATTATAGATTCTAGGACAAAGGAATCAAGAAATAAAACAGAAGGGAAGAAAAGAAAAGGTGTTATTATTTGGGGGCTATCATGAGAGAGCACAAAACAAAATTAAAATAAGAGAAGCTTTCAATGAAGGAATTTGGAATTAGCCTCCAAAGTTCACTTTTAAACTCGGCATATCGGGGCTCAGTGCACGGAACTAAGCAAAGCTGCATAGGATGAGAGTATGGATTCTAGAGGCTCAGGTCTTTCCAGACTTGGGGTGTCACCTCGCCTAGTAACGCAGCGTCCAGAAGGGGAAGTCACAGAGAGAGTTGGAATGTCCACTGGGGAGTTCCATGGCCTCAGCTTTACAGATTAAATGGTGCCCTGGCTGAAGTCAGGCAGGGCGGGTCC
Source organism: Equus quagga (assembly GCF_021613505.1). Taxonomy (NCBI): domain Eukaryota; kingdom Metazoa; phylum Chordata; class Mammalia; order Perissodactyla; family Equidae; genus Equus; species Equus quagga. The sequence goes on from NW_025795643.1 coordinate 4,052, forward strand.
CCAAGGCAGCCCTAACACTTCCCAGGCGTGCACTCTTCAGATTACGGTAGCCTGCTGTATTTCAAAGCCTGTATCACAAAACAGGATCTCTTTATTCTGCTTCCATGCTCCAGTTGAGACAGAAAATGGAGTAATTCTTGAAAGATACTGAAATAACTCAGGAAACTATAGGAGGAAACTCGACATGTGTAGATACAGTAGGAAAATGAAGCGCCATCCAGATTGGGTCTAGGTTCTGCATAGCTGTACGTGTCAAATATAGTCTCTCGCACTCTAAACTGATCCACTTTGGTCGTGTTTAGCCCAAATGTATTCTTTGGTTTTATAGGCATCTCATCAAAGCCATAAATGATTGTGTTAAAGCAAATGATTATGATCCAGCAACTTGATGAACTGTAGTTTGCTTGGTTGCCGTCAGCAAACTCCCAAGGGTGATACAAAACCAGACTTCATATTTGACTTCTGGGTATTTGCTTTGAGTGTATATTTTCCTGATTGAATTTCTACATTGGGTATCCCTCACTCTAGAACTGGTGACATACAGAACGTTGAACAAGTGTTTCCTTTTCCCTTTCTCTAATTAACTTATTAATTTTCAAACACCCAGAGACCCCAAAGATAATTTATATAAGCAATCTTTAGATGCCTAAGTGCAGATTGCAGATAGTATGTAAATCTCTGTTTCCGAACAAATGCTTATTCCGTCCACATGCCCCAGGGAGTTGTCTCAGAAGGTGTTAGAGGGAATTTATTATTCCTAGAAAATATGGTTAGGGTAGAGTAGATAGGCCATGGTTTTTTTAAACACTCATGTATACCTTTATTTCAAGAAATAGCTATTCAGTACCAAATAAAAAATTTGTAAACATGTCTTGTCACTGAAGAGAGATATTTAGTCCATTGCTATCAAAGTGGTCAGCTAATATCACATGTAAAATATTCCATAACAGAGATTTCTACTGCTGGCAGGAATGGAGCAATATTTTTAAAAGCATCTGGGATGTATTGATGAAAAGAGGGGTAGAACCTCTCACATGTAAGCTTTACCCACGTGGCTGCCATTTTGTCCTGGGCACTGGATTATTCTAGACATGGCTAGTGACCGCAGCTCTGGACATGTCAAGGCAGAGGGTAACCACCTCAGGAAAAATAAAACTGGAGGGAAGGCCACGTGGGCCTGGAATGACTATGTTGGAAACTTGAGAGGCCTCAAACACATGGCCAGTTTCCCCTTCAAGACGGTAGCCGAATTCTGAAGTTGCACTAGACAGGCATCTAAAGATGTAAGCCAGAAAAATGGACTTGCCAGATTCTACACGAAAGTACGCTGTCATCACGGTTATGATTGCATGCAGTTCATAGATCAATGTGAGGAGAACTGATGTCTTAACAAGGCTGAAGCTGCCCCCCGACGGAGATAAGCTTCTCTGTCTATTTACATCTTCTTCATTTTCTCTTTAAAATATCCCATAGCTGTGGTATTCAGTGTTGAGAACTTGAATACAACTTTCGTTACATTTATTCTTATTTCATATTTTGATGCTGCTGTAAATGGAGGTTTAAAGTTCACTTGTCAAGGGTTTGCTTGAGAACATATAGACATAGAATTGATTTTGGATGTTAAACTTGTGTCTTGCAACCCTGGTCAATTCACTTATTAGTTCTAGGAGATTTTTTACACTTTATTTTAGACTCTTTTGTAAACAATCGTGTAGTCGCTGAATAGAGAAAACTTTAATCCTTCTTTTCCAACATTTATGCTATTT
>NW_025795644.1:0-36535 GCF_021613505.1 Equus quagga
GAATTCTACCAAACTTTTAAGGAAGGAATTATGTCAATTCCCTACAATCTCTTTCAGAGGACATAAGCGGAGGGAATACTCCCTAATTCATTCTATGAGGCCAGAATTACCCTAATACCAAAACCAGACAAAGACATCACAAGAAAAGAAAACTACAGACAAATATCTCTCATGAACTTAGATGCAAAAACCCTCAACAAAATATTAGCAAATCAGATCCAAAAATGTAAAAAGAATTATACAACCAAGTGGAATTTATCCTAGATATTCCAGGTTGATTCAACTTTTGAAATCTATTAATGTAATCTATCACATAACACACTAAAAAAGTGTGTAATGAATATGACCATACAAATAGAGGCAGAAAAAGCATTTAACAAAAATCTAGCACTCACCCATGATAAAAACTCTCAGTAACTAGTAATAGAGAACTTTCTCAACTTGATAAAGAACATCTACAAAAAACCTACAGCTAACATTATACTTAATGGTGAGAAACTTGAAGCTTTCCCACTAAGATCAGGTACAAGGCAAGGACGTCCCCTCTCACCACTCCTTTTCAACATTGTACTGGAAGTCTTTGATAATGTAATAAAGTAAGAGAAAGAAATAAAAAGTATACAGATTGGGAAGACTTAAAACTGTCATTGTTCACAGATTATATAATTGTCTATGTAGAAAATCCAAAAGAATTGACAAAAAAACTCCTGGAACTAAAAAGCAATTATACTAAGGTTATGTGATGCAAGGTTAATATCAATAGTCAATTGCTTTTCTATATACCAACAATGAATAAGTGGAATGTGAAATTAAAAACACAGTACCATTTACATTAGCACTCCTAAAAGCAAAATACTTAGGTATAAATGTAACAAAATACGTACAATATCTGTATGAGGAAAACTATAAAACTCTGATAAATGAAATCAAAGAACTAAATAAATGGAGAGATATTCCACGTTCATAGGTGGAAAGACTCAATATTGTCAAGATGTCTGTGTTTCCTAACTTGCTCTATAGATTCAATCAATGCAACCCCAATCAAAATCCCAGCAAGTTATTTTATGGATATTGACAAATTGATTCTAAAGTTTATATGGAGAGGAAAACGACCCAGAATAGCCAACACAATATTGAAGGAGAAGAACAAAGTTGGAGGATTGATGCCACCCAACTTCAAGATTTACTATAGAGCTACAGTAATTGAGACAGTGTGGTATTGGTGAAAGGATAGACAAATAGATCAACAGAACAGAATAGAGAGCCCAGGAAAGAGATTCCCCATAAATACAGTCAACTAATCTTTGACAAAGAAGTAAAAGCAATACAGTGGAACAAAGATATTCTTTAAATAAATGGTGCTAGAACAACTGGACATCCACATGCAAAAAAGGGACTCTAGACACAGACCTTACACCCTTCACAATAATTAACTTGAAATGGGTCATAGACCCAAAAGTAAAATGCAAAACTATAAAAATCCTACAAGATAACATAGAAGAAAACCTAGATGACCACGGGTATGGTGATGGCTTTTTAGATATAACACTAAAGACGTGATCTATGGAAGAAATAATTGATAAGCTGGATTTCATTAAAATTAAAAACATCTGCCTCTGTGAAAGACAATGTCAACAGAATGAGAAGACAAGCCACAGACTGGGAGAAAGATTTGCAAAAGACACATCTGACAAAGGACTGTTATTCAAAATATACAAAGAATTCTTAAAACTCAACAACAAGCAAAGAAACAACCCAATTAAAAATTAAGCCAAAGACCTTGACACCTCACTAAAGAAGAAATACAGATGGCAAATGAGCACGTGAAAAGATGCTCCACAACATATGTCATCAGGGAAATGCAAATTAAAACAACAATGAGATACCACTATATACCTATTAAAATGGCTAAAATCCAGAACACTGACACCACTAAATGCTGGCAAGGAGCAACGGGAACTCTCGTTCATTGCTGGTGGGAATGCAAATGGTACAGTCACTTTGGAAGACAGTTTGGCAGTTTCTTACAAAACTAAACATACTCTTACCATATAATCTAGCAATTGAGCTCCCTGGTATTTACCAAAAGGAGTTGAAAACTTATGTCCACATGAAAACCTACAAACAGATGTCTAGAGCAGCTTTACTCATAATTGTCAAACTTGGAAGCAATCAAGATATCCTTCAGTAGGTGAATAGATAAATAAACTGTGGCACATCCAGACAATGGAATATGATTCAGTGCTAAAAAGAAATGAGTGATCAAGCCATGAAAAGACATGGAGGAAACTTAAATGCATATTACTAAGTGAAAGAAGTCAATCTGAAAAGGCAATATACTGTACGATTCCAAGTATATGACACTCTGGAAAAGGCAAAACTATAGAGACAGGAAGATCAGTGGTGGTGGTGGGAGGAGGGGTTGGTGATGAATAGGCAGAGGACAGAGGATTTTTAGGGCAGTTAAATACTCTGTATGATATTATAATAATGGGTATATGTCATTATACATTTGTACAAATCCCTAGAATGTACAACACCAAGAATGAACGCTGAGATAAACTATGGACTTTGGGTGGTTACGATGTTTCAATGTGGATTCATCCTTGGTAAAAAATGTACCACTCTGGTGAGTGATGTTGATAATGGGGGAGGCTACGCTTGAGTAGGGGCAGTGAGTATATGGGAAATCTCTGCACCTTCCTCGCTTTGTTGTAAGTCTAAAACTACTCTACAAAAAAATTAAGTCTTTAAAACAAATGACTAGCCTCAGGAACATGGGAGACAACAGCAAAAGGTCTAACACTGTGCAACTGGAGTCCCCGCGTGAGAGGAAAGACAGAATAGCGCAGAGATTTTCTCAAAGGTACAACAAATTCAAGAAGCTCAGTAAGATAAGTTAGAAAAAACTGCATCTAGTCACACCACAGTGGAAGTGTTGAAAACCAAAGGGAAAGAGAAAATATTGAAAGAGCTAGAGAAAAAGACACATTACATACAGTGGAATATGGCAGACTCTCCTTTGACCAAACTTCCATCAAGCTCCTCTGAGTTCTCTCTCTGACTAGGCCTGGATCTTGGGCTCTGTCCCTGGTCCACTTAGTCTGGTTTGAGGAAGAATCCTGCTGAGTCAGAGTAGCAAAAATCTCCCACTGGCTGTCTGATGGCCCTCGGTATCTGATCAAATTCCTCAACCTCTACCCTCAATATCTCATCGCCCTGGTTTGCCTTCAGCAAGAATCCTGTAGAGCAGGCCTAGGAAGAAGCCCCCTATCCCTGATGTTTCCTCTTAGTAATTCTTCATTTACTGACCCCTACCCTGCTCCACGGCTGTAAATCTCCACTCGTCCCTGTTGTATTCAAAGTTGAGCCTGACCGCTCTTGCCTACTGCAAAACCCCATGGCACTAGTCCCTTCTTGAATATCAGTTCTTCCTTATCATCTTTAACAAGTGTCATGAATAATTTTTCTTTAAAAATATCAATTCCAGGGGCTGGCCCAGTGGCGCAGCGGTTAAGTTTGCAAGTTCCGCATCTCAGCAGCCCAGGGTTCGCCGGTGCGGATCCTGGGTGCAGACATGGCACCGCTTGGCAAAAGCCATGCTGTGATAGATGTCCCACATACAAAGTAGAGGAAGATGGGCATGGATGTTAGCTCAGGGCCAGCCGTCCTCAGCAACAAAAAAAGAGGAGGATTGGCAGTAGTTAGCTCAGGGTTAATCTTCCTCAAAAAACAACAAAAAAAACCCCCAATTCCAAAGACCTCTGACTTCTCATCACATATCATGGAAGGAGACTGTAAAACACTCTAATTAAAAGAGAGAGATTATCAGAACTGATTTTAAAAAAGTGAGACCCATTTGCACGCTATTCACCAGATATATACTTTAATATAAAGACCAGTTAAAAGCAAATGGGTTGAAAAAGATACCATGTAAACTGCAAGCACAGGCAGGCTGGAGTGGCTGGAGTGGTACCCCAAAGACCTACAATCCTTAACGTGTGTGCCGAATAATAGATTCTTAAAATATGCAAAGAAGCAACTGAGAGAATTAAAGGGAGAATAAAAATTCTACAGTTATAGTTGGGGATCTTAACACCCTCTCTCAGCAATTAAAAGAACAAAAAAGTCACACATAATTGAGAGAACAGAAAAAATTAGTAAAAATAAAGGTGATCTGAAAAAGAATCATCTTGATATAATTGATATTTATGGAACACTATATCCTATAGATTAGACATTTTTTTCTCACATACGTGGTACATTTACCAAGACAGACCAAATTTATGGAAGAATATGACCCAAGCTCAAACTCATACCTCATCTGCAGATGGTCTAGACAGCACAACCAAATACACCTTTGTAAGGACATTAGCTGAATATGACATTTACTTGCTTACAAATCTTCCATTACTTTCCATTGCCTAGAAGGTGAATGTCAATCTCTTCAGGTTGACATACCCACCCCTCTGAGTCATGACTCATAAGAGTCCATTCCACATAATTTTTATTTTGGCTGTAGTTGATATGGACTCTATTATCTGCCAAAGATGCATCATTGCACATTTGACTGCCAAGTCTTCACTCATTTTTTCCCACTACCTTTTATGCCCTCCCTGATGTCGTCACTCAGGATCATCTGCATCCTCCGAGGTTCAGCTCAGTTACTTTTCCCTCATGGTGTCTGCTCTGATCACTGAGGCTGGAGGTCCCCTCCCTCTTTACTGAGCTCCAGTGAACTGAGTTTCTGTCACCCGTCACACACTGATTCTTGATGAAATGATCTGGCCTTGAGGAGAAGGGACATTTGGACTGTGGTCAGTTACAGTCAAAAGCAGATTGGGCAAGCATGGAGCAGGCAGGCAAAGAGAGAGCCACTTCCCAGCTCAGCCTTCTGCAGGACTTGACATTAAAGAATTAATCTGGCTGCTTCTTGCAAAAAATTGCAAGTAAATTGCTGAAGAGGATGTGAATGACTGGCTTTTGAAATATCTCAAATTGCCTGTAAATAAACCTAAAGCAAATGTTAACTGTTCCTCTGAAATGCCACGTGAAGAATTAAGCTTCTTTTTCTCCAGGGAGATCCTTCTTTATTAGTAACCAGTCAAAACTGGCAGACAGTTATTGATCTCCCATTAAATGCAAGGAACTGAGATACATGTGCAGTTGATGGCTTTTTAAAAATAAGAAACTAGTCTCGAGCAAGAGCAAGGTAGCAGTTCAAAGTATAAAAGTGACAGATACTCTATGCCATAGCTTTGGGAAGGAGATGGAGGAATTGTCTGCTCACAGCAGGTTCAGGCTGCAGGGATTTCCAGAAGGTAAAGAAGGACATTGAAGCACAGCACCAGTACCACTGTGGTGGGAAATGGTTCACCTACCTTCTCCAGGGAGAGCAACTCATGATAGGGAAGTTATGGTTACAAAGCAAAACCAAGCAAAGCAAGGAGATGCCATTTGATTTGGTGCACATTTTAAATCTGTCTTAAATCTTCTAGAAAATACCAGCTCCATGCAGACTTATACAGGAAGCAACCTTGTGCATGGTTGGAAGATCGAGATAGCTCATGGTTGGAAGGAATAAGGGCGTGACTTTTCCACTTGTAGTCCTGGTTATTTTTTTTTTAAATGATCAAAACTGTGTATTTGGGGGCCGGCCCAGTGGCATAGTGGTTAAGTTTGTGCGCTCTGGTTCGTTGGCCTGGGTTTGTGGCTTTGCATCCTGGGCATGGACCTACACATCGCTCATCAAGCCACGCTGGGTTGTGTCCCACATACAAAATAGAAGAAGATTGACACAGATATTAGCTCAGAGCCAATCTTCCTCACCAAAACAAAACAAAACAAAAAACTGTGTATTTGGGGATGACTTGAGTAACAGTGCTGGAGGGGACCAGAGTATGTTGGCAGCGAGTCCTCTTAAGTTAGACTTTGCTGTCTTACAGATTTATTTCAAATAAACAGAGAGATTTATATTCTTTAATTTTAACTCTTGTACATAGGAAACTATTCTAAGATTTAATTCCTTTTAGAAAAATTTTTTTGAAGATGTATTTTATTTATTTTTTTTATTGTGGTAACATTGGTTTATAACATTATATAAATTTCAGATGTACATCATTTTATTTTGATTTCTGTGTAGATTACATCATGTTCACCACCCAAAGACTAATTACAATCCATCACCACACATACGTGCCTAATCACCCGTTTTGCCCTCTCCCCTCCCCCTTCCCCTCTGGTAACCACCAATCCAATCTTTGTCTCTATCTGATTGTTTGTTGTTGTTTTTATCTTCTACTTACGAGTGAGATCATTCAATATTTGACTTTCTCCCTCTGACTTATTTCGCTTACCTTAATACCCTCAAGGTCCATCCATGTTGTCACAAATGGCCAGATTTCATCCTTTTTATGGCTGAGTAGCGTCCCATTGTGTATATATACCACATCTTTATCCATTCATCCCTTGATGGACACCTAGGTTGCTTCCAAGTCTTGGCTTTTGTGAATAATGCTGCAGTGAATATAGGGGTATATATATCTTTACGCATTTGTGTTTTCATGTTCTTTGGATAAAAACCCAGCAGCGGAATAGCTGGATCATTTGGTATTTCTATTCTTAATTTTTGAGGACTCTCCATACTGTTTTCCATAGTGGCTGCACCAGTTTACATTCCCACCAGCTGTGTATGAGAGTTCCTTTTTCTCCACATCCTCTCCAACACTTGTTATTTCTTGTCTTGTCAATTGTAGCCATTCTCACAGGCGTGTGGTGAAATCTCATTGTAGTTTTGATTTGCATTTCCCTAATAATTAGTGATCCTAGTGATGTTTCGTTTTCCACACTAAACATCTCCTCCGGTGGAGTTTATGGACCCTCACTATTCAAAGTGTAGTCCATAGACCAGAAACCGCAGCATCCCCTGGGGGTTTGCTAGAAATGTAGCATTTCAGGCTTCACCTCAGACCTACTGAAAACACAACCTGCATTTAACGAGATTTCACAAAATTCATTTGCACGTTAAAGTGTGCAAGGAGCACAGTTATAATACTCATCCAAGGGCCCAATCTGGACAAAAAATAGCCAGAACAGAAAGAAAGAGGTGTTTGCCTCATAGCAAGCCCAGAAGGAGGCAAATATCAACACAGATAAATGATGTTTATAAGTGTGCTTAAAGGACTGGAAATTATTAGACCTTTAGAATTTCATAGTTTTCAGTCTACTTTTTTACAAGAAAACACTTAGTGGGCACAGGATGAGAAAGAAGGTAGGTGTGGAGTGTTGAAGTAAATCCTGGTTCTTATGTGGGCTCTGTGAGGTCCATTTTATGGGAATTTGAGCCCAAGGCAGGGGAACTTTGAGGAAGACACCAGGAAACTGCACTCAACTTTGTAAGCTTAGAGCATCTCATCGTGGATGTTTTAGAAAGGGGTGATTTTGGTTTGGACATCTCATTATGCATTTAAAGAGACCCATAATATGCTAATAAACATAACGGTAATTTTAAAACAACTTATATCTCCAAACTGATGATTAGGAAAGCACATGCATTTTGAAAATTTCCTAGCTGTCCCTACCCGCAACTTTCTCATGTTCTTCTGACCCCAGTTAAATGGGGTCAGGTTGGGATTGAGGTCTGGCAGGATGACAGGTCCTGGTGCTCGTGACAGCTCTAGAACCCCCGCGGCTCCCGTCCCCAGGTGAGTAACCACACACGTCTCCTGGGAGAGGCCCCACTGTTAGGCACTCAGGGGAGGTTGTATTGCTGGTAGCCTGCCACATGCCCCTCTTGCCGTGAAGGGTCCCTGTAGGGGGAAGCATACACACAGAGGGAGACAGATCACCAGCTTGGTGAATGGCGATTACTCACTGATCCAGGTCTGTGTGCTGAAAGCTTAATGTGTGAAGACATCGTTGGCCAGGAGACCAAAGAGAGATCTTTCATTCTTTTCTGCCTTGAGTCAGAAGGGCTGGCCTGAGGAGCAGACCCATCCATCTGATCAATCAGTAGCACATGGCCAGGCTGCTCCACCCACCCTGTCACAGCACGGTGGAGCTTAGGGGTACTGTCAGTCTCCCTAGGGTGACATTTGAGTTCAGCTTTGCACGATGCAAGATATTTCAATAGACGTACAAGGAGAAAGGAGGTCACAGGGAGGAAAGTGAGGGGATGTTGAGGAAGGACTCATGTCGGTCAGGAGGCAGGTTACCAGGAGGGCACTGATGTGACCAAGCCTCAGTGGGGTCATGATGTGGAAGATGGCAATGCTGGTGCCAGGCGCCTGACCTCCACCTGGCAGAGAATGGGGAACCACTGGGTGTCTCTGAGCAAGGGAGAGAAATGATGTGACTGGAACCTCCCTCTGGGAAGCTAAGCCTGGCTGTGGGTGAGGCGCCCGTGGGCAAGGGAGAGCCTGGAGGCAGGAGACCAGTGAGAAGCTGAGGCTGGCACGGAGGAAGGGGTGGGGGAATGGAGAGGAGAGGGCACTGCTGAGGAGCCAGCGACAGGAATTTAAAGACTCCCAGAGCTTTCCAAATACGGATACCTGTGTTCTGCCCCCAGAGGGTCTATCTCATTGGTGTGGTGGGGCCTGGGCAGGGATGGCTATGGAAGCTCCCAGGTGGGGCCAGTGTGCAGCCAAGATGAGGACCACTGCTCTGAACAGCCCCTCGTTTTACTGCCGGGGGAAGTGAGGACCCAGGAGGGAAGGGGCTGGGCTCAGGGCCTTGGGTCTGGAACCCCAGAATCCTGACGGTACATCCAATGAGTGCTGTAACCGAGGTGCTGGAGAAAGGGGGAGAGAATAAGAGAACAGAATCCAGGGCTGGTGGGGTAGACCCTTGGAGGGTGCCTCCATCTACAGAGGGGAGGAAGGAGGAAGGTAGCAGAGGAGACAGAGGAGCTGGCTGAGAGGAAGGAACCAGCCACGGGGGAGGTGGAGGGATGCTAACACTGTTGCAGGCCTGGGAGATCAAAGCAGAGCGGACTGGGGAAAGGTCTTTGGGACCGGCCATTGGGAGGTCACTGGGGGGGCAGCATAGCTTAATGGTTTACAGAGTCCCAGAGCCAGACTGCCCGAAAGGCATTTGGGGGCCACGTGAGAACATCATGTGTCTCCATTAGCTCACCAGCTGTGTGACTTCGGACATGTTAATTTGTCTCTCTATGCCTCAGTTTTCTCATCTGTCAAATGCGTATAATATTAGCACCTGACTAGTAGGATGGTCATGAGTTTAAATGGGCTAATACATGTAAAACACTTAGGATGGTGCCTGGCACAGTGTGTGTGTGTATGATCAATATCACGCTAGCTTTCATTGTTGTGGTTATTATTGATGGTGACCTTTGACAATTTTCATTGGGTGGTGGGAGAGGTGTCAGATTTTATAACTACCTTACAGGCATCTGCATCTCAGCCAGCAGTTCCTTAGCATAATCTCCATGTTGGCTCTTGCTAGAGCGTTTAGAAACATGCTTGCAGTTTTGTTTGCAGAAGTGAGGCTGACCTAACCATGTCTAGTTTCACTGGGGCCTTTTTGTGATGGAATGGATTGTCTACACTGGCACTTCAGCATCTTATACCCTCTCCCTGAATTTCAATAACTCAGTTCCACTAAATTAATCTGATCAGCACATTTTAGCTGGCTCAGTTGCAGGGGAAACACCGTTACCCTGAAGAACAGTGTCTCCTGTATTGCAGTGGTGGCATGAGAGCTTCTCCTTATTCCCACAGGGTCCTCTGTCGGCCCACACCTGGTCACCTGTGGGACCCAGTGCATCAGAGAGTGCACATTCGGTAAGGGAGGGGAAAGTGAGGCAGGAGACAGGGAGAGGTGGGAGAAGGAGAGGAGAGGGGAGATGGCTCATTGAACAGCCCCCAAAGCACTCTCTACTTTACAGACATCCCCAAAACACAGCAGTCAGAGAACCCCTCCGGCAACCTGGCCACAAGCAGCAGCCAGCATGTGCAGCCCCAGGAATCACCTCTGAGTGCTATGTGGGCATCTGGCCACTGGGTGTCACTCTTCGTCCGTGTTCATTCTGTATCAGGGTTCTGAGGACGGTCCTGCATTTGCTGGTCTCCACCCTCTTCCCACAGGGTCCCTCCCTGTGCTTGTGTATCTCCACTGGAAGGCTTTCCTGACCACACAGCAGTGTACTGAGAGTGAGGTCGCCCCACACAGGAAAGCAGCCTGTTCGTCACGGAAGCAACGAGAGCCCAGCATCAGGAACCAATTCTACAGCACCAGCGGCAGCTTGAAACCGAGCTCTTAAGGCACAGAAATAGTTCATTAATTTTATCATTCGTCATTGTTATTTCCTTCTTTCTACATTCTTTTTTGTTAATTTAGGTTCTTATATTTTTATTTAATTCTTTTTTTCGATAAAATCGAACAATTTAGATGAAATGGAAATTAAACCCAGAAAGGATTGGGAGAAAAACCTGGGCAGATACAACATTTGAAGAAATAGAAATTATGTTTTAAAAAATCTGTGATTTTTATTTACGCTCTTCAGAACTTGGTGTGCTTTTTCAATCTGAAGATTCACGTCCTCAATTCTGGAATATTCTCATTTTCCCTGTGAAAACTGACTCTCCTTCTGGAAGTTCTAGGAGATTATGTTGGGCATCTCATTCTACCTTCCGTCTTGCTTGGTTAATTCTTTCTCAGTTTCCACCTTGTTTCTCCATGCTACATTCTGGGTGATTTCTGCAGATCTGCGTTCAGGTTCACTAATTTTTCCTCTGCTCAATCTTTCATTTAACCTACCCAGTGAGTCCTTAACTGTGGCCACTTTGTGTTTTGTTTCTATGAGTTGTAATTGGTTATTTATCAAATTTGTCTGTTTCCTTTTCCATAATCCTCTATTTTTTCATTATGGTTCCTAATTTTTAAAATCCTTTAAATTACTTAAACTTGCTTATTCTGGTTCTCTTTCATTTCCAGTTCTTTCATTTCCCACTCTTGCAATGCTAATTCACTGGCTGGTTGCATCTGCTGGTTTTCCATCTCTGCAGTTAATTTCCCTTTGTGATTTGTATCTCTTTAACTATGAACTACGCTGAACTACTTTTCAGCATTAAAAAAAAAAGGGCTTCTCATGAACCCTACTCTGTGAAAATATCCCAGTAGAATAGTTTTTGCAATTGTTCCTCTTGTCTTCCTTGAGAATTAACATCCCGGGGCAAGTGGCTGTCACTTACTCCCCTGCTGGGATTCCTGCAGAGTGAGGGGTAAATTCGGATCCTGCACCTTCTCAAGGCACAGGCCTGAGTGGCTGATTTTCCACAAAAGGCCTCAGACAGAGGCATAGCTTCTTCAGGGTGTCCTTGGAAGGTGGAAGGAAGTTTTCTAATTCTTTGTGGATAGAATAGTGACACTTCCAGACTTCAAGCTTTATGCAGGGAGCAAATTTCCAGCTTCCCGGCTTCACACAGGCCCAAGGTTACCTCTAGTAAGCCCAAGGTTACCTCTAGTAAGAGGGGTGGGCATTAGAACGCCAGCCCAGCTCCAAGGGCTGATGTTCTGGCTCAGAACCCCAGGGTCCCCAGGACCTCCGCTCCCCCTTACCCACAGGGCTTTGATTTCTGTGCTTGTTTCACCAGGAATTTCCCTTCTTTCTTTCTTTTCTTTTCTTTTTTTTTTATTTTTTTCTGCTTTATCTCTCCAAACCCCCCCTGTACACAGTTGTATATCTTAGTTGCATGTCCTTCTAGTTGTGGGATGTGGGACACCGTCTCATTGTGGCCTGACGAGCGGTGCCAGGTCCGTGCCCAGGATCCGAACCCTGGGCCGCCGCAGCAGAGCGCGCGAACTTAACCACTCGGCCACGGAGCTGGTCCCCGCTTCTTTCTTTAAAGCTAAATATGTATTAAAACATTTATCTTTGTCACCTTTTATCCTACTTTGACCTTCAGCGATTCAGTTTATCTTCTGGTTTTCCTATCAGAGGTTTTTAAACAGAGTCATCTCAGCTGTGGGGGAGTCGGATAAGCGACAGGGCAACTGACACCTTCCCCACCCTAAACCCCGCCCTGTACCCTGGTTTACACAGAGAAGCCCTTCTTGCATCCTGCCCTACAACAGCCTAGCTGTGTGCCTCTGGCAAGTACTTCATCTTTCTGTGCCTCAGTTTCTCCATCTGTAAAAAGAGAACAATAATAGTACTGCCTCACAGGACTGTTGAGAGGATTAAATGAGATAATACACACAAAGCACCCAGGTCGGTGCCTTGTTCAAAAGAAGCACTCAGTAAGTGATCTTTGTTAATTATTGGGCTCCAAGTTATATTTTTTTAAAAAAAATAGTTCTGAGCTGAAAAAAACCCTAAGTCTTTCTAGATCTAGATGGGGCTTTAAAAACTATTCGATACATTCTAGACTGGGTACGTTCTAAAAGAACTTCTAGTTTGAAAATTCTTTACTTCTATGTCAACTCCACGGTAGGAACGTTCATTTTAGCCAAGCTTGGCTTATGCCTCACAGGGTGGGCATAAAGATCTCTATTGTGGATGACCGTTTTCTTCCAGCCCCCTGACATTCCTTCAACCCGACTTCCCAACTCTTAGCAATTCGACTCTTTTATGATTCACAATGAGCTTGTTGTAACAGTTGTACAAGCTTTCTTCCAACTAGAGTCAGCCTCCCTTCATGGTTTCTCAACGTTGTGTCACCTGTCCCTAGATTTTTTTGCTGAAATCGCCTGCCACTAAAGAAATTTTATTTAATGGTCGCTCTCTAACCTTTACATTTATGGTCACCTCTTCTATATTTCCTGTCAAAGTGGGGACCGTGTAGTCTCAAGGAAAGGACAGGGTTAAGAGAAGGGCTTTGCTTTGTTTCATGAGAGAAGGTGCTATTGGGAGGGTCATTTTCATTACCACTTCGACCTACTCAGTAATTGTTCAGCCAGTTCTGCTGAGCTGGTGACAGCTCTTGTCACTTGGGAGCATGACTACATTATGAAGCAATAAGACGATGAGTCAGGATTCAGCCATGAGCAATGAGGGGTGATGGTCTCCCACCACATCCCAGTGTGAAGTGGAGAAAGTAGCAGGTCAAGGCCTTGCACTGACTCCCTCCCACCTCTTGCACTCCCCCCCCCCCCCCCCATGCACTGGCCCCCCTACATCCTTGGGCCTTAATTTGGGTGCAGGAGCTCTACCATTTTCAGGCACAAGGTGCAATGCTCCTAAGTCCCGGGGAAGTGGTAGGAAATCAGCATGTACCAGCTTCTCTGCAGGTTGCTCATACTGCTCTAACATCTGCCTAACAGCTGCCTATATGTTCCTAGTATCTTCTGAAGGCCCAAGCTTTTCAAGATCCATAGAGTCTTTTTAATTGCAAATAGGGGTGTTCCAATCCTATCCAAGAATTTGGAGCTATGGTCACAATTGAGTTGATGACTTGGATAATAGTTGATTGGTACAATTGGTATAAAAAAATCCAGGGTTCCATAGAGCACGTTGTTTTATGGCCAGTGGAAGAAGGAAGAATAGCAAGCCAGGTGCGCCCAACCTCTTCACTCTACTGAGGTTTGAGGATATAAGGTGGTTGAGAGGAGAACATGGGTCCGTCATGAGGAGAAGGCTGCAACTATTTTAGTTCAGCCAGGGAGGGTGGGGACCATCTCAGCTCACCATGGAGTTTCCCAGCTCACAGCACAGATGCAGCAGCAAGTTTGACATTCTAATAATTGAGAGAGGGCAGTAAGAGCCAGTCCTTGGATGTTATAAATACCATGCCAAAGACAGGAAACCAGGGAAAGTGTGGGCTCTTTCTTCCCAGTCCTTTTAAGGGCCAAAGCCTGACACCTTCTTCAGAAGGCCAATAGCTGCCTCATTGCCAAAATGAATCAGGGCCTTGTTAGTCAAAGGCAATGTTATGTCTCCATCACTGTGAGTTAGTAAATATATATATGGTGTGAGACAAGGATCCAACTCTATTCTTTTGCATGTGGCCACATAACTGTCCCAGCAATATGTTGAAAGACTATTCTTTCCTTCATTCATTTGGCACCTTTGTGGAAAATCAATTGCCCATACGTACATGGGTTTATTTCCGGACTCTCAACTCTGTTACAGTGATTTATCCCTATGGCAGTACCACACTGTCTTGATTACCATTGCTTTATAGTAACTTTCGAAATTGAGAAGTGGGAGTTCCCCAATTTTGTCCTTTGTTTTCAAGACAAGACTGTTTTGGCTATTCTGGGTCCCTAAATCTCCACATCAAGTTTAGTATCAGCTTGTCAATTTCTAAAAAAGAAGCTGCTGGGATTTTAATACGGATTGCATTGACTCTGTAACTTATGGAGTACTGCCACGTTAACAAGTCTTCCAAATCCATGCACATAAGACATTTTTCCATTTTTTTAGATTTTTACTTTTTCATCAATGTTTTGTAGTTTTCAGAGCATAACATTTGCACTTCTTTTGTTAAATATATTTCCAAAATATCTTATTATTTTTCATGCTACGGTAAATTGAATTGTTTTCTTACTTTCATTTTGGGGTTGTTCATTGCTAGTACAAAGAAAACAACTGATTTTTGTATATTTTTATGTGCTGCAAACTTGCTAAACTGTTTATTAGTTCTAATAGTTTAAAACTGGATTCCTTGTTATTTTCTACATAAGAGATTATGCCACCCGAGAGTAGAGATAATGTTACTTTTTCCTTTTCAAATTGAATGTTTTTTATTTCATTTTTTGCCCCGGTTGCCTTTAAACCTTCCGACCTCACTCATCACCTGGGGGTGAAAAGGCCATCCAGTGCCAGCTCTGTATCCTCAGGTGCTCTCTCTCCCTCTGCTGTCCCCTGTCAGTCTGGGCTGTAGCCGCTGGCCTTGAAGGCGACCGGACTAACAGGCGCAGGTGAGAGCAGGAAGGAGGCGGAGGCAGAGAGGACACGGGCGCCCCGCTCCTCCTGGCCCTCGGACCCGAATCCCGGGCAGAAGCGGGGCTGGCAGCGCCTGCTCGCGCGCAGCCCGGACTATTGCAGCCCCGCGGCCCGGGCGCCCGAAGGGGGTGTGGACCACAGGGAGGCAGGGCGGGGGCCGCGCGGGGCGCCGGGCTCCGCGGGGCAGCGCGTCCCCGCCCGGCCTCCGCCAGCAGCGACCCGCCCCGGGACCCACCTCTCGGCCAGCGTTGGGAGCCAGAGGCCCCTGCCCGGGCCCCTGCGACCGGTTCATGAATCCTGGTCCTCGTCTGGGGTCTCGAATTCCGAGGCGAGCAAAGCGAAATAGGAGAGCTCGCCATCCATGACGCGGGCTCGCGGGGCGGCAGCGCGGGGGGGCGCGGCTGCTCGCTGCTGCCACCTGCTGGGCGTGCCGGCGCGTGTCCAGGCCCCGCCCAGCCCCGCCGGGGCTTCTCCCTGGGTCTTGGGGAGTGATGAGGGGCTGGAGGGGATCCTTGTGTCCTGGGGCCGAGGGGTGCTTGAGCGCCTGTTTCCCCTCCCTCAGTACTGGGGTCTAAGGGCTAGACAAGGACGGGCAATAAAGTCATATTGGGAGGGGCTGTGAAGAAAGGATTGGTTTTGCAGAACACAAAGTTCCCTTCCAACTCTGCTTCCAACAAGCTCCGTGTGGTCTAGTCTTGACAGGTCGCTGCTGTCTCTGCCTCGTCTTTCTCAAGTGTAGGAGGTGGCGGCTGGACAAGTGGATGAGACATTGGGGGATTCTCGAGGCTGCTCTCTTATGTCCTGGCATTTTCTATCACTTTACCCTATACTCCTTCCACTCCCACCCCTATTAATTTGTTGCTTGTTTGTTCTCTCTCTCTTCCACTAGAACGTTAGCTCTGTGAAAGAATAAACCGTTTTGGTGGACTTTGCTACCCCCTCCCAACCTAGATTAGTGCCTACTCCATAGTGCTTAATCAATAACTGTGGAAAGAACACCCCAGGTCACCTTCAGGATTTCTTCCACTCTCCATACTCCAGGGTTCCATAAATATAAATTGCATTATTCTTTGCCAAAAGCAATAATTAGGGAAACTGGGTGGTGGCCTGGTCAAGAGCCCAGCCCAGGTTCTGAACCCTGGCTCCAGCACGTGCCAGCTGTGTGACCTTTGGAAATTTACTCAGCCTCCCAGAGTCTCGAATTCTTCGTCGGCGGATGGAGATAATGACAGTACCTACCTCACTGGGTCGTTGTGTGCATTAAATGAGTAACTCCATGAAAATACTTAGTGTAGTGCATCCATTTGAAACCCTCAATGTATGTTAACTATCATTATCGTTACTTACACCTCTCCAAGTGACAAGCCCATCATTTCTCTTTCTCCTCGTGCAGGCGTGCTGGACCTTTCCACAGTTCCTTCCTGTCTGTTAGCATTTCCCAGCCTGGAAATGTGTGGTGAGCTCTGTTGCCATGGGGATTTCAGGGTGTGGTCTTTTCTCTGGGCCAATTACAGTGGTGCTAAATGAGGCTGGCCTGCATCTCCTTGGAGAGAAGTATTCATACAGGGACCAGGCGAAGATAGCAGGCTTCTGGTTGTTTCCCTTCTCAGTTTCCGGCTCTGCTCTTGCAAATGCAATAAAAATTTAGCCCTGTCTCTTTATTTCATAGACTTGTGAGGATCTGGATGAAAGTGCTTTCAAAGCAGCATCAATTCATAGATGAAGGTGATGTGATCCTGCATCCTTTCCCTTTATTCCAGACTGAGATTAATTTCTCTCTCTATGACTGAACAGTTTCCCCAGTTGTGTGAACTCAGTGAACACGCACAGTGCTTCCCAGCACCTCACCATGAACAAAATGCTTCCAGGGATCTTTCTAGTTTTCTCCCCACAGCCACTCTGTAAAGCCCACATGACAGGGGTTACGTTCCCATTTGATAGTTGAAGAGCCCCCCCTTGGACAAGCTGAGCAGCCTTTCAGCCTCACATGAGGCAGGGGCAGCGTCAGGCTTGAATGAGGGTTCCCTCACCTCTCTTTGTCTAGAGTCCTTTCACCTTGCCCAACTGGATATGACTAATTAGGCTCTTAGGAGAGACCATTGAACCTTGGACGATTCAAAAGCCCCAAATAGCTTCTATTGGGAAAACAATCTTCTTTTCCCTGCATAATGAAGAGGACATGAAGAAAGGGGTCAATAGAAGTAAAATACTATACCCATGAGGATGTCCACAATTGACTGCCATCAGGAAGGAGCAAGAGGAAGCGGGGGCTGGGCTGGACAGGTTGTCGGAAGACGACAATCTGAGCCCGTTCCTCTCAGGGGAATGGAATTGAGACCCTGGAGCAGAGGATCCTTTTGTTTAGAAGTTTGTTTTTGTCTTTATTTAGATTCCAGGAAGGGAGATTTGCAGCTCTCACGAGGAAACAGGAAAATATCCCTGGATGTTGGAAAACCACGTGGTGAAACCATTGGGATGCTCTTGTCCTGCCTTTATCACAGGAAAGAGGGAAGATTTCCAGGCCAGCTTCACCTGTGGTCATCACCTCACCCTTCACAGGCCACTGCCGGGCTCTCTTCTCCACAGGAGCGCCCATCTTTCCTTCCTGAAAGGTGCAGCCACAAGTCGAGAGAAACAGGTTGTGTCAGAGTGTCATTCTCATAGTGTAGGATAATCCCAGTGCTGAGAGTCAAGCAGTGAGCAAATTAATATATATAATAATAATGCATAGATATATATTATGACCCTATTTAGGAGTACAAATATACATATGTATATAATATATACATAATCTTTCTTACGGAAATGGGATCACATACATTTGTGTCTAGAATGCGGACCCAAAGTTCTCGAAGGATAGTCTGAATTGCCAGTGGTTGCTTTCAGAGAGGGGACTGAGCTTGGTTAGGGGTCAAGTGGTTTGAAAGGGAACTTGCATTTTTATTCAATCTATAGTTTGAACTTTTCCATGCAGGTGTTACTACTGCGATGACACCATTTTAAACAGAATGCCTGGCTTTCCTGCAGGACCGTACCTCCCTCGCCACTCTCTGCAGGGGCTCCTTCTTGCCCTCCACCATTATAAACGTCATCTCTGACATTCACCTCCGCACCCTCCACCTGGTGGATCTCCCATGCCCTGACCCCTCCCGAATCTGCTGGACATTCTTCTTATGATCTCGTGTCATGGTCCACCCCTGTTCTTAGATCCCCTCCACACCCCTGGCCTCCTCATCCAGCCTGACTCTGAGGTCACCCATCTCATTGACTTTCACCCTGGATTCCATCACCACAGTGTCCCCCTGTCACACCTGCTCTGCCAGCTCTGAACTGTCTGCTGTCCCTGTTCCATTTTGAGGCTACTGGAGGAAAGCCATAAACTCCTGTGAGTGGGTCCCTGCGAACTCCTAGCAGCCAGCCCAGCCCAGCCAGCCCCTCACTGTGCCCGGCAATCTCCTTACTCTCTTCTAATCGGCTTCTTATTATGCTGCCCCATGGACCCCTTTTTCCCCCTTCTCCCTGTTTATATTGTGAACACCGAGGCCTTCACCTGTGAACTGCTCAGATGCCCGCCTCCTTCCTCCTTCCTCTGGACCCCTTCATGAATCACATTCTCCTGCTGGCCCAACTCGGAAAAACCCTGTCTCCAAGACGGGCTCTGTGCACGCCCTCAAGTCCATCCCGGTTTTCCTCCCCGTGGACGCTTCTACATCAGTGTTCTTCTCTCTTGCATCTTTAGTCTGTTCCCCTCTAGTTCCTACTGGTGGGGCACTAAGCTCTAGCCTGGGCTTAGCTTGATTTAATGGTTTCTTTTCCAGTGACTGAGGAAACGGAAGGCATGGGTGGTGAGTGTTGTGGAGTCTGCCCGGATTCCTACCCATCACGACTGGCCTACTCCTGTCTGGGTGGCTGGAAGCTTTCAAGATTGGCAGGTTTCAGCTGAGTCCCCTCTGGGTCTTGCCTAGAACTAAACAGCACCATCCCCAAGTCATGCCCCCTTCTGGGGCAGCCTGTCCTCAATGACTGGTTTTTACAGGGATGTAACCAGTCCGGTGACTGGTTGTTACCAGGCACTCTTGCTCCAGTTAAGGACAACCCTGAAGGGCCATGACCCCTCCCTGTAGGAACCAGCTGAGGACTCTGTTTGGTCTGCATTGCAGCCCACTCCGCTCTCTGCTCAGTCCCGTTTCCCTCCCCACCCACCCACCCATATGGATCCTGTAAGCATGTTCCCATAAGCTTCCTGCCTGTAAATCCTCATCTCAGAGTCTGCTTCTTGGATACTGACCTGCTACAGCAGGCTTTCCAAATATGGGGAGAAATCTTGAACCTGGATGGGAAAGACCAATATTCAGACTGATTTCATCTGCTTGGAACATAGCGCCCGGTGTGAGAAGATAAAGCGCCTTGGATCAAGGCAAACTTTTGGATTATGTAGCTTAAAAAAATTCAGTTGTACTGATACAAGATGTGTGCGATTTGGGCAGGCATTTGTTTGAAAAGGAACTAAGGGATTCCTGAATTTTTTAGTTCATTCATTCACATAAGAGTGCCTTTTCTGTCCCAGTCCCTGTGCTGCACGGTGTGGGTGGGGCAGCAGAAACATGAGGAGGAGTCAATAAACCAACACCCAGACTTATGGTTACAACCTGTGAAGTAAACAGGGGCAGAAATAGGGAATCAAAAGGGATACCTCTCGGAGTAGGTGGCCTTGAAAGTAAGACTGACGAGAGATCTGCACCGTGTTCAGTGGCACAGATGCTTGGGCGTTGGAGGCCAGGCACTCAGGGGTATGCAGTGCCCCTGGTCCCATCCCACGCTAACTGGCGCTCTCCAGACCTGGAGGGAACGGGGGCGCTGCCGATGGCCTCGATGCTGAGTGTGGTCCCAGGACCAGCGCACAGACACCACCAGCAAGCTCCCATCAGAGCTTTCCATCCTTTCTAGACCAGGGATTAGGATCTGCATTTCACCAGTTCCCAGGTGTATGTTTCCTATGGCTGCAACAAATTACAAATTTAGTGGTTTAAAGTGACAAGAATTTATCATCTTATCGTTCTGGATGTCAGGAGTCTGAACTGGGTCTCGCTGGGCTCAGATCGAGGTGGTGGCGGGGCTGCGTTCCCTTTGAAAGTTCTGGGGGGGGGGGAATCCATTCCTTGCTTTTTCTCGCTTTTAGAGGCTTCCCACATTCCTTGGCTCACGGTCCCTTCTTCCATCTAAAACCGCACTGTAGTAACATTCACATCTCTTTCTCTGATTCTGACCTCAGCTTCTGGTTCTGTCGTCACATCTTCTTCCGGCTCTGACCCTCCTACCTCCCACTTATAAGGACTCTTGTGATCACATCTGGATAACCCACACAAGCGTCCCTTCTCAAATTCCTTAACTTAATGGTATCAACACAGCCCCTTTAGCCATGTAAGGTAACATATTCGGGTAGTGGGGATTCGGGCGTCTTTGGGGGCCGTTATTCTGCCTACCACACCAGAGGATTCATATCCATATTAAAGTTTGAGAAGCCTGGTGCCCCGCTTTTAAGTGCTGTTTCTTTCCTTCTTTCCCTGGTTGCTCACATATTGTTGGAACCTTTTAAGTTAAGTGCAGGTATGATAAACTTGTTTTGCTCGTTTCCTTGATCCCTATACATTTGTATTTCTGTGTAGGTTAACAAAATTCTCATCTGTATTATTAGACAGATGTTGCTTGAGGGAGGGGTTGGGGGCTGGGGCACCGTGTGAATGTGTCTGGTTCGTGTCCTCCTGGATGTCATAAGGGGTGAAAGCTACTGTATGTGCCGGTGCTGGCTGGAATGTTCGAGAAAATCCGTCTCTGCCAATCACTACCAATAAGACCTCGGGGAAGTCACCTGACTCCTCTCACACAACGCTTTCATCACTTATAAAATGGCAGGTCCCACCCCTACGTCACGGCTGTGGTGTGAGGATGTGGTGAGGGGAAGGGCCTCGTCAACGGGCATTCCTTACAAGTCATTTGGTTATTTGTGGACGCCGAACCTCAAGGAATGAAACGGACCCCTCAGATTCTCTTCACCAACAGCTGAACGTCCCTGTGCATGCTGCCTGCTTGTGGTTAAGGCTTTTAATTAACTTTGGTGTGGATCAGAAGATTAGGAAAGGAGAGCTGGGCATTGAGGCCCCCGAATTCTACACCTGGGCCTGACTCTTATCCCTGTGGAAGAAACCTCTGGGGACATTACTTGCCAAAATCTGGATGCACATTCGAATCACTTGGAAGGGGTCTAAAAGAAGACCTCCAAGGACCCTCCCTCCCGAGATTCTGATTCATCCAGGCTGGGCAAGATCTTGGCATCTGAGTTTTGATAAATCTCTCCAACTGAATAGAACGTGAGCTATTTCCTGACTTAGCAGGCTCATGTAAGCTTGGGATCCATTAATAGAAGTAAAGCCAGTGGAACAAAGGAGGCGACAGTGCCTTGGAGCTGTGTACAGAATACACAGCTGTATGGGACAATGGGATGGATATCGGGGTGCCCCACTTCCCGAGGAACTTCGACAAAGTCTTCACAGGAGCAAGACCCAAATGGTGGGGGAACTCCAAGCTATACTATGTAAGGAAGAGGGGAAAGCACTGAAGGAGAATGGCTGACTTGCCCAAGGTCACCCAGTGAAATTTCTCAATGAAAACACCTAGAAAAAAAAAGAGACACACGTATTTCCTTTTGCAATAAACAGATTTATTAGATCATAAAGCCAGATACCAAAATGGTGGTGCACGAGATTTCATTTTTCTTTCTTAAGTAAACATGTCTTAAGCAAAACTCATGTCTGTTGAAAATGCTAGAATTGGGGAATAAGGACAAAAATGCAGCTGGGGTGGCCGAGGCTGGATGCCTTTGCCTGCGTAACTGAAAGGAATCTTTCTGCTTATCTCGGAGGACAGGCAGATCTGGTTTTCTTGGATGCGTTTCCTTGTAGGCTCTCTGGTTGAAACTGAGATTGTGTCTCTGTCACAGCTGATGGGCACATTCTGCTCACCCAGGCTGCCTCAGGCTCCTTCCGGCTCCAGGTGCATGGAGAACACTCCCAAGGCAAGTAGCACAGTGGTTGCACACACCACACATTTGCAAGATTTGCACAAGTAAAAAACAAACCCCTATAGACATCTTTTTAAATCCTCACAACCATTTTGTGGGGCAGGACTTTCTTGTCATTGCCATTTAATTATTATTATAATTATTGTTATTTAGAGGAAGAAATATGCCAAAAAGTGTACAGCTTGAAAATGGCAGAGCTAGGATGTGAACTCAGGACGTCTGACCACAAATCTAACAGCTAAATTGACCACCTGAGAGCTGAAAACACATCAGAGGGCTCGTGAGACTTTGTCACCTTACTGGCCAATAGCTTGTCTTGCCAATTCTTCTGCCCAGAGAAGACAAGCTCAAGGACTGGAAGGGGGTAGGATGGGGAAGGGTGCATCCTTCGGTGTAATCCATGTAAGTAACTGTGCAGTCTGCTCTCGGTTAGACTGTCTGAGCACTTCAAGAAGAGAAGAGGGGCTGGCCTGGTGGCGCAGTGGTTAAGTTCTCATGTTCCATTTCAGTGGCCCGGGGTTGGCTGGTTCGGATCCTGGGTGCGGACATGGCACCGCTTGTCAAGCCATGCTGTGGCAGGAGTCCTACATGTAAAGTAGAGGAAGATGGGCATGGTTGTTTGCTCAGGGCCAGTCTTCCTCAGCAAAAAGAGGAGGATTGGCAGCAGATGTTAGCTCAGAGCTAATCTTCCTCAAAAAGAAAAAAGAAGAGAAGAAACTCCCTCTGCTGTTACTTGAGGTTCCCAGCAACAGTGAGGGCTCTAAACAGGTTGCTGGGCAGATGGAGGCACTTGATCAGAGGAGGAGGGTAAAAGGCCATGTCTGGAAGGGTGCATTCAGAGAAGACAGCGCACCTATTTTCATGGCATCAGCCCCAGAAGATGATCCTGGTCTTAAAAAGCTGCCACCTCTAGGAGCTGTGACCAGCCACAGGCAGTGCTCTTAGAGGGCTGGGGAGAAACTGGGGAGTTGTGGGACCTTCTGTTACTGGAATATGCCTTCTTCCTTCTAAGGGGCTGTGGACATCATGTCTGGCATTCTCCACTTGGTGCTGTTCTTCTGTGATGCTGGGTAGGAGAGACCATCCTTCTAGTCAGGTCAAGAGTGTGACAGCTTGAAAGAGACCCCAGGTGCCCTATCACATTGTTTACATAAGCATTTCTCCTCCTTCTCTTCTTTTTCCACCTTCTTCTCTTTGTTTGTGTATTTTTGTATTCGTTATGACATCCCTATGAAATATTCTAGCTGGAAATCTTCCGATAATGCAGAAGGACATAAAATAAAAAGCCATCATGTTCCTTCACCCCTCCCTCAACCCTGCCCCTCTCAGGCTGCAGGAGGACAGGGACATCGTCTGCTCCGCCCTCTGCTGATCCCCTCCCCCAGCACAGCGCCAGGGGTAGGAGAGGGCACTGGACGCACATCCGTGGAGTGAATAAACGAATCGCCATCGGCAGGCTGCTGTGACCCTTTCTCTGTACATTCAAAGTCACATATATAGGTTGCTTTTGTGCATGAACGGGACCATACTCTATGCACTGTGTGCAAGTTTCTCTAGGTTTTGCTCCATAATATGTCGTCGAGATCTTTCTCGACTCTACGTCTAGACCTGCTCCCATCTTTTTCACGGCTGACTAAATACGCCATCACTATCGGGCCACTTCCATGTGGACAGGCATCGAAGTTCCTTCCACTTCTCACTCTTTCCAGCCAGGCTGCCATCGACCTCCCAGCACAGCCTGGGGGCGCCCAGGTGCGAGTGTCTCAGGAAAGACGCCTGAGGGACCTCGCTGGCCAGAGGGGCTCCTCCTTCCTGTGCTGTTCACTGGGTCGGATGCCTGCAAACCTGAATTTCCCTGAGAGAGAAGCTGGGCTGAGGAGAAATTCCTTTCCCAGGGAGTGGTGGGGAGTGTCAGTCCTGGGCTCGTGTCCTGGGCTTGGCACATGCCTGCGCGCACGCGCACACACACCCCCCATCCTCTCCCAGCCTGCTCACTAGGGAACTTAATTGTGGAAGGTGAACTGATGAGAGGTAGGACGTTTTGTGGGAGCACTGCCCTGAGAGTCCTGAGGTTTGGTCTAGTGCAGGATTTGTCACACACATCCCAAGAAAACAGAGAACAAGTGGAACAGCCTCTGAGGTCTTCGGTTTCCTCATTCTTAAGATGGGCTGGAGGAGAACGCGACACAGAGAGTGGACGCATTACTGTCTAAGGACACTTTCACTCCTGACCTTCAGGGTGGGGCTTCGCCTGCCCTTGACCCCAGGTTGGCTGCAGGAGCCAAGAAACAGAAGACTGATGTTTTGGAAGAGCAGTCAGCTCTCCTAGGTGAAGTCAGAGCCGGCAGCTTGGTGACCTCTGCCCCGGTCAGCGGGTCAGTGGCCCTGCCTCCCCACCCGGAGCCGCTGGGCCAGTTCCTCAGCTGACCCTTGGCAAGGGCACGTTCCGCATCCCTTGCAGACGAAAGTCTGGAGAACGCCCTGCCCATGGCTTGGTAATCTGCCCTTCTGGTGGCTGCCAGGCTGCACTGCCACAGATGCTGGTTTGGTCTTCCTGACAGAGTGTCAGGCGCCAAGCAGAGCAGTGAGAACCAGGCCCTGCAGTCACACTGGCCAGCTCGCACCCCGACCTGCCGGGCTCTGTGGGCTAAATGAGCTGGGCAAGTCACTGGGATGCTTCTCTCCTTATCTTTTTTTTTTTTGGTGAGGAATATTGGCCCTGAGCTAACATCTGTTGCCAATCTTCCTCTTTTTTTTTTTTCCCTCCCCAAAGCCCCAGGACTTAGTTATATATCCTGGTTGTAAGTTATTCTAGTTCTTCTATGGGGACACTGCCACAGCATGGCTTGATGAGTAGTGTGTAGGTCCATGCCCAGAACCCCACGCCAGTGAAGTGGAGCATGCGGAATTAACCACTGGTCCACAGGGCCAGCCCCTCCTTATCTTTTTTTTTTTTTTGAGGAAGATTAGCCCTGAGCTAACTACTGCCAATCCTCCTCTTTTTTTGCTGAGGAAGACTGGCCTTGAGCTAACATCCATGCACATCTTCCTCTACTTTATACGTGGGATGCGTACCACAGCATGGCTTTTGCCAAGCGGTGCCATGTCCGCACCTGGGATCTGAACCGGCAAAAGCCAGGCCACCAAGAAGCGGAACGTGCCAACTTAACCACTGCGCCACCGGGCTGGGCCCCAGCCCCCATATTTAAACTGAAGATAATGTTAGTATTGCTCTTAAGGGGTGTTGTAAGGATTAAATGAAGTGTTTTCTTTTGTTTTTTTTTCCTTTGTTGACAGAAAATTTATTCCAGAGATACACATAATATATAAAAAGAGGACTCATCATGGAAATACAAAATTTGGAATAAAGCATTAGTTATAAAAACCATAGGATTCTCATCTGGGAGTCTGACGTAGAGGGTAGAGAGGAAAATAGGCAAGAGATGAGAGGCCCTTGGACCAGGGCTGGAGATGAGTCTCTGGAAAGACAGCATCCCTCCCAGGTGGACCCTTGCTAAAGCTGGACGGGCGGACCTTGTTCTGAAAGCTCCACGCGAGCAGGAACCTCAGTGGGTTCCATTCACCGCTCTGGCCCTCGTACCTAGAACAGTTTCCAGAATGAAGGAGGTGTTCTGTAAGTCTTTTTGTTTTTTGGGGGAGGGTCACTGTTCTTATATTTTCCCATCTTTTTAAAAGTTACTTTTGCTTCCAGTTTTATTGAGATATAATTGACATATAACATTGTATTAGTTTAAGCTGCACAACATAATGATTTGATAAATGGATATATTACAAAATGATCACCACAATAAGTTTAATTAACTGCAACCACCTCACATACTTACAAAAATCTTTTTTTTGTGATGAGGTCTTTGAAGACTTTCAAACATACAATCCAGTGTTATTAACTATAGTCACGATGCTGTACGTTACATCCCCATGACTTTATTTTATAACTGGAAGTTTGTACCTTGGGGCCCCTTCACCCATTCCCCCTACCCCCCATCCCTTGCCCCTGGCAACCATCAATCTGTCCTCTGTTTCTATGAATTTGGGTTTTTTTAGATTCCACATATAAGTAAGAGCATATTGTAATTGTCTTTCTCTGTCTGACTTATTTCATTCAGCAAAGTGCCCTCAAGTCCTATCCATGTTGTCATAAATGGGAGGATTGCCTTCTTTTTTATGGCTGAATAATAGTTCATTGTATACACATTCCACAACTTCTTTATCCATTCATCTGTCAGTGAACACTTCAGTTGTTTCCATGTCTTGGCTATTGTCAATAGTGCTGCAACGAATGTGGGGTGCAGACATCTCTTCAAAGCAGTGATTTCATCCGGTAGTTTTCTTTTTAATTTTTTGAGGAATCTCCATACTATTTTCCATAGCTGCTGGACATTTTACAATTTACATTCCCACTGACAGTGCACAGTGTTCCCTTTACTCCATATCCTCTCCATCGCTTGTCTTTTTTGCTGACAGCCATTCTCACAGGCGTGAGGTGACAGCTCATTGTGGCTTTTATTTGCATTTTCCGGATGATTAGTGATGTTGAACTCCTTTTCAGGCACCTCTTGGTCCTTTGTATGTCTTGTTTGGCAAAATATCTATTCAGTTCCTCTGTACATTTTTAAATTAGTTTTTTTTTTTGCTATTGTGTTGTATGAGTTCTTTATATATTTTTTATATTAACCCCTTATCAGATATATGATTTGCAAATATTTTCTCCCATTCTGTTGATGGTGATTTTTCCATTGAGTGCATAATTAGTGCTCAATAAGTGTTTTTATTATTAATGTTCAGAACAGAGTATAGCCCCTACACCAAGCAGGTTGTCAATAAATGTTCGATGAGTAAGTGACAAATATATGAATGAATTGGAAGCGAGGAACCACCTTCTAGTTCCATTTCTGCTTCTGACTTTCCTTAACAGCAAGCCCACAGACCCTCCCAACTCTACTGGCCTTCCCCAAACTTGCCGGCACTTTCCTATCCTAGCATTTTTACTGGTGGCTTTTCCTCCATCTGGAATACTCTGCTCACTTATTTCTGCTGTCAAAATTCCACCTTCAAGATGCAAATTAAATACCCCCTCCTCCACGAAGCTTTCTGTTTCTCCATTTGGAAGTGCTTCTTCCTTCTCATATTTCCAATATATTTCTTAGTTCATGATTCCCAAATTTATATTTTCAGTCCTGATCTTTCTTATGAATGCCAAACTAGTGTATCCAAATATCTACTCAGTATCTCCATTTGGATTTCTAATAGGCTTAACGTAATGTATCCACTATGCACCCACTCGGCGAAGTCAGCTCCACTTGCACGCCCTCTCATCTCAGTGGAAGGCAACTCCATTTTTCCAGGTGCTCAGGCCAAAACATTAGTTGTCATCCTTGATGCTTCTCTTTCTCTTACATCCTATGCTTAATCCATCCAGAAATCCTGTTGGATCTCCTTGGTTGTATCCAGAATCAGAGCTCTCATCACCTCTGCTGCTACCACCATGGTCCAAGTCAGGGCCAGCAGGTTCCACCTCTGCCCTTCCCTCAGCCACTGTCCATTTCCACAGGGCAGCCAGAGGAATTCTTTACAAAATATAGGTCAAATCCTATCAATCTTCTGTCCCAAATCCTGCAGCAGCTCCGCATTTCACTTGGAGTAAAAGCCAACATTCTTAAAATGGTCCAGCAGGCTTTACACAACCACATCCTCTCTGACCTCATCTCCCACTCCTCCGTCTGCCCTGGACATTCTCCCTTTGTGCCCCCAGATCCATGCCCCAGCTTCTTCCACCCTGCTGTCTTCCCCAGGACACTGGCCACAGTAATCTTCCAACATGCTCTGCTGCCCTTTGGCTTGTGGTTGGAACAGTCGATGGCAGGCACTAGTCCAGGAGTGGGAGACAGGAGCTGAGAGAGGCTGGGGTATTCAGTCCTCTGTTTCCTTCCCTTCTCAGCCTGGTTGTGGCCCATGACTGTGTGCCTTTACCGAAGACCACACCTCCTGTCAGCAGCCCTCGCCCACAGCCCACTCTCTCCAGGTTCCAGGAACCCTGCTCTCTGCTGGCCCCTCCTGGCCAGGGCATGCTAAAGACCTCTAGCCATTCCCAACTCTCCAGTGCCTGACCCTGCTGGTTTACCCTAACTCTGTCTGCAGCTTTGTAAATAGCTCTTTTCTTTATTGAACACTCTTGAATTATTTCTTTTTAGGTGCTCCCTCCTTCCTGCCCAACCTTGATCAGTTCCTCAGCCTGACTCACTCTGTTCAAGCAACACTTTCTACTCTGGTCTTCCTCTAGCATGCTAGGCACACTCCTGCCTCAGGGCCTTTGCACTGGCTCTTCCTCTTTTCCTGGCATGCTCTTCTGGATGTCCGTGAGTCCTTCTCTTATGTCCTTGTATCTTTGCTCAGTTGTTACCTTCTCAGTGACCATCTCTCTCTCTGCTCTAATAAAAATTGCAGCTTCTGAACCTTGGCAGTCCAATCTTTTTTTTTTTTTTTTAAACAGTACTTATCATCATATAACTCACTCCATTATTTATTTATTTGTGATTTTCACTATCTTTATCCTCTCACTAGACTATGAGATCCTTGAGGGCAAGGATTTCATCTGTTTTCTCACTGATGAATCTCCACTGCCTAGACTAATGCCTGGCATCTGGTAGGTGACCAATGCATGCCTGTTGAATGCTCTAAACAGCTCTTAATACCCTTCGCTTCACTCTCTCTGGGGTACCACAGCTTAGTTTGAGCTGCCTTCATCCAGAGAGGAAGTCTTATCTTAGCTGGTCCCATATATCCACTCCTGCCCCTTTCAGTCTTGTCACTACGTTGAAGCCAGGCTAATCTCACAAAACAGAGAAATCTGTTCCCAACATCCCATTGCCTAAAACCCTACACAATTTCTACTGTTCATGTCCCTTACGTACTCTACCAGCTTCATACATCAGCATTCATCCATTCATCCATTCACTATTTCTCAGTGCCTATTATGTGCCAGGCACAGTCCTAGGCACTGGGGATCTAGCTATGAGCAAAATAATAAAAACTCTCTGCCCTCATGCACTTACATTCTAGAAGATGCATGCAGCCCCTTGTGGCTCCCTGCTCCCTCTGCTCACTGGCCTTTCATTTCTCACACTGCTCATGTTCCCTCCTAGCCCAGGGCCTCTGAGGGCCATGCTGGTCCCTCTCTCTGGAATTCTTTTCCCTCCTGTTCTTGTCTATGTAACTCTCGCTTTATCTCTCAGGTAGTAGCTTATGAGTCACTTCTGTGGGGAAGCCTTCCTTGATTTCCCCACCTAGATGGAACTCCCCTTTCATACGCCCTGAGAGTACCTACCTTCCTCCCTGACACAGCCCTTCCTGAACAGCCCTTTGTGGGACCGTTCGATTGACCAACGGCTCGTGAGTTCTGTGAGGGCAGAGGCTCTGTTTTCACTCAACAGTGTCACTAGGGCCCGGTACAGAGTAGACGATCATTCAATATTATTTAAAGGAGTGAACTTGTGCCTTCATTCAAGACTTCATTACATTTTGGCCTGGACTGGAATGAGAGCTGAGACTAAGAACCTGCTCAGAAAATAGCATCCAAGGACGCATTAAGTAATTTATTAGTGGTCTTTAAATCAGTCACCAATCTGTCTACCCTTATTTGCATTCAGCCCATATTTTTTCCATCTCATTTGCAAGATCTCAGGGGATGCTTTCTAAAGTTCAGCTCACTGTGTCAACTGCATTCCCTTGCTTCATTGCCTATTCAAAATGGAAAAGAGGTTGGTCTGGTGTGACCAGTTTTTGTGCATACTTGTAGCCTTAATATGCTGGGTCCTCCATCCTTTGATCTGTAATATGCTGCACTCCATCAGAAGATTTCCCGGATTCCTTCTGACCAAGACTTTGGGAGCCAGCGGCTGGGGGTCGCATGTTCACCAGTGAGGGGTTGGCTCATGGATGCTGCTGGGGGTGAGGGGAGATGCTGTGCCCAGAGCTCCAGCTTCACTCGAACAGCCAAGGGAGGTGTTTGCAGAGAGCCTGGGTGGGGCTCCATCTCCCAGTGGCAGCATGGGCCAAGGCAGTCAGGAGGGAGCAAGAACAGCAGCCTTGATTCCTGGGATGCTCTCTGTCCTCCTCCCCCGCCCTGACCGCCCCCGCAGAACCAACTGTGTATCTCAATCCCAGAATGTGAGGAATGTGCCACAGCCTGAGAGGCATGAAGCAATCTGCAGAGAGGCAGGGAGGAGCTCCGCGCCCCAGTCAGAGGCCTGACAGTGCAAGGACTATGGGTCCTGAGGGCTGGGCTGCCCCTCCCATCCTCCCTGGGCCTCCTGCTGCAGCCAGGATATCAAAGGCTGCATTGTGCATTGAGCTGGGCTTTAGGTCACTCATGTATCTGGTAGGAGGTAGAAGGGACGTTCAGGCTGATGTCCCTTGGTCTCTCAGTCCTGGAAGGATAGTGCAAACAGAGGTGTGGTTTCTGCATT
The DNA here is from genome assembly GCF_021613505.1 of Equus quagga. NCBI lineage: Eukaryota > Metazoa > Chordata > Mammalia > Perissodactyla > Equidae > Equus > Equus quagga. Next base: position 30,470 of record NW_025795644.1, read on the forward strand.
CCAGGGAGCAGTCTGTCTGAGGGGCCAGAGGAGTTTTACTGGTTTCTCAAAGAAGCAGCAATTTGGTTTCATTGTTATTCTCTATTTCCCCGCCCCCATTTTATTGAGATATAATTGACCTACAGCACTGCATAAATTTAAGGTGTACAACATAATGCTTTGACTTACATATATTGTGAAATAATCACCACGAGTTTAGTTAACATCAATTTATTTGTTCAGTTTCTATTTGATTTCTGCTCTTACCTTTATTATTTTCTTCTTCCTTCTTACTTTTTGTTTAATTTACTCTGCTTAGATAACTGATTTGAGACTGTCTTCTCTTCTAATATAAGCATTTAATATCATAAAGTTCCTTTAAGCACTGCTTTTGCTATATCCCCCAAATTTTGATAGGTTGTATTTCGATTTCATTGCATTCAAACTATTTTCTAATTTCTCTTGTGATTTCTCCCTTAGCCCTGAGTTATTTAGGAGTACTTTGCCTAATTTGCACATGTTTTGGGATTTTCCAGATATATCTCTTTTAAATTGATTCCAAATTTAATTCCTTTGTGCTCAGAGAACATACTTTGTATGATTTCATTCCTTTAAAAATTTTCGACATTTGTTTTTTGTCTCAGAATATGTTCTTTCTTGGTGAATGTTCCACATGCACTTGAAAAAGAACTCTATTCTGATGTTTTTTGGTGCCTTGCTATATAAATGTCAATTAGGTCAAGTTGATTAAAAGTGTTGTTCAAGGCTTCTGCATCTTTACTGATTTTGGGAGATTTACATGTTCTATTAATTACTGAGAGAGAAGAGTTGAAATATCCAACTAAAATAGCAGATTTTTCTAGTTCTTGGTCCTATTCTTATTGCTTCATGAGTTTTAAGCTGTGTTGTTAGGTGCATATACTTTCAAGACTGTCTTTTTAATGAATTAATCCCTTTATTATTAGGAAATGTCCCTATTTATCCCTGGTCATATTCCTGTTCTGAAGTTCATTTTAACTCATAGCAACATAAGCATGCCAGCTTTCCTTTGATTGGTGCCTCATGGCATTTCTTTTTCCATCCTTTTACTCTTAATCTAGTTATATCTTTATATTTATGTTTATATATTTGGGTTTCCTTATTCAATCTGGCAGTCTCTGAATTTTAAATGGAGAGTTTAGGCCATTTTCATTTAATGTAGTCATTATTTGGTTGGGTTTAAATCTACCATCTTGTTATTATTTTTTGTTGTTTTTCCATTTGCTCTTTGTTCCTTTCTCTTCTTTTCCCACCTTCTTTTGAGTATTTTTTAATGATTGTATTTAATATTACATACACTTTTTTGATTTATATCTTTTTAGTAGTCGCTCTAGGGTTTGTAACATACACATTTAACTTATCAGAGGTTACTTTCCTAATATCACACCACAGTACACATGGTATAGGCCCCTTACCCTTCAGAAGTGAAGGAGAGATAAAGACTCAGACAAACAAACTTGAGCGAATTTGTTGCCAGCAGACCTGCCGTGCAAAAAATATTAAAAGAAGTTCTTTAGAGAGAAGGAAATAATGAAGGTCAGAAACTTGGACCTACATAATGAAAGGAAGAGCACTGACAAAGAAATAAGTGAAGGTAAAATGAAACCTTTTATTTTTCTTATTCTTAATTGATCTAATAGATGTATGTTCAAAATGATAATGGCAACAATGTATTCAATTATGTATGCTTATGTATATACTATATATGCACTTATATAAAGGTGAAATGAATGACAGTAATGATACAAGGCGCACGAAGAAGGAATTATGATTATTTTATTGTTGTAAGGTATGTTACCTGTGAAGTGGTGTAGTGTTATTTGAAAGTGGACTTGGATTACTTCTAGGGAATTCACTAAAAAAAGTAAAAAAATAAGTATAACTGGTATGCTAAGAAAGGAGAGAAAATAAAATCATATAAAATGCTCAATTCAAACCCCAAAAGGCAGAAAGAGTGGAAGACAAAAACAGGAAAAAGAACAAAGGCAGCCAATAGAAAACAAATAGTAATGAATATGGTAGATATTAATCCAACTATATTAATAATCACTTTGACTGTCAGTGGTCTAAACGTACCAGTAAAAGTCAGAGATTGTCAGAGTGGATCAAAAAACACAACGCAACTATATATTATCTACAAGAAACCCACTTTAAATATAAAGACACATGAGATTAAAAGTACATGGATGGAGAAAAATAGACCATGCTAACACGAATCCAAAGAAAGCAGGAGTACCTATATTAATTTCAGACAGAACCGACTTCAACATAAGGAAACTTATCAGGGATAAAGAGGGGCACTGCATACTGATAAAGAGGTCAAGTCTCCAAGAAGACATAACAATTCTTAACATGTATGAGTCCAACAATAGAGAGTCAAACCACATGAGGCAAAAGCTGATAGAACTGCAAGGAGAAATAGATGAATCCACTATCACAGTTGGAGATTCAACACCCCTCTCTCAGAAATGGATGGATTCAAGGCTAGAAAATCAGTAAGGACCTAGTTGAATTCAACAACACTGTCAAACAACTGGATATAATTGACATCTATAGACTAATTCATCCAACAAGAGCAGAATACACATTCTTCTTCAGTTCACATGGAATATTTACCAAGAAAGACTGCATTCTGGGCCATGAAACACACCTTAACAAATTTAAAAGAACAGAAATGTAATTTCTGCTATCAGACCACCATGGAATTAAACTAGAAATCAATAATAGAAAGAAAATTGGAAAATCCCCAAATATGTGGAGACTAAACAACACACTTCTAAATAACACATGGGTTAAAGAAGAAATCTCAAGAGAAATTAAAAAATATTTTGAACTAAATGAAAATAGAAACATAGCTTATTGTGGGATGTAGTGAAAGGAGTGCCTAGAGGGAAATATGTAGCATTGAAAGCATATATTAGAAAATAAGACAGATCTAAACCCGATAATCTAAATTTCCACCTTAGGAACATAAAAAAGAAGAGTAAATTAAATCCAAGTAAGCAGAAGAAAAGAAATAATAACAATTAGAGGAGAAATCAATGAAACTGAAAATAGGAAATCAATGAAACCAAAAGCTGGTTCTTTGAAAAGACCAATAAAATAGATAAGCTTCCAGCCAACTATGAAAGACTAACTACAAAACTATGAAAAACACAACCTAACTATGAAAAAAAGAGAGAGGACACAAATCACTAATATTAGAAATGATACCAGGGATATCATTACAGACCTCATGGAAATTAAAAGGATGATAAAAGAATACTATGGACAGTTCTATACCCACAAAATTGATAAACTAGATGAAATGGGCCAACTCCTTGAAATACACAATCTGCCAAAACTCACAGAAGAAGAAATAGATGATCTGAGTAGGTATCTATTAAAGAAATTGAATCAATGATTGATAACCTTCCCAACAGAAAACACCAGACTCAGATGGGTACACTGGCGAATTCTACCAAACTTTTAAGGAAGGAATTATGTCAATTCCCTACAATCTCTTTCAGAGGACATAAGCGGAGGGAATACTCCCTAATTCATTCTATGAGGCCAGAATTACCCTAATACCAAAACCAGACAAAGACATCACAAGAAAAGAAAACTACAGACAAATATCTCTCATGAACTTAGATGCAAAAACCCTCAACAAAATATTAGCAAATCAGATCCAAAAATGTAAAAAGAATTATACAACCAAGTGGAATTTATCCTAGATATTCCAGGTTGATTCAACTTTTGAAATCTATTAATGTAATCTATCACATAACACACTAAAAAAGTGTGTAATGAATATGACCATACAAATAGAGGCAGAAAAAGCATTTAACAAAAATCTAGCACTCACCCATGATAAAAACTCTCAGTAACTAGTAATAGAGAACTTTCTCAACTTGATAAAGAACATCTACAAAAAACCTACAGCTAACATTATACTTAATGGTGAGAAACTTGAAGCTTTCCCACTAAGATCAGGTACAAGGCAAGGACGTCCCCTCTCACCACTCCTTTTCAACATTGTACTGGAAGTCTTTGATAATGTAATAAAGTAAGAGAAAGAAATAAAAAGTATACAGATTGGGAAGACTTAAAACTGTCATTGTTCACAGATTATATAATTGTCTATGTAGAAAATCCAAAAGAATTGACAAAAAAACTCCTGGAACTAAAAAGCAATTATACTAAGGTTATGTGATGCAAGGTTAATATCAATAGTCAATTGCTTTTCTATATACCAACAATGAATAAGTGGAATGTGAAATTAAAAACACAGTACCATTTACATTAGCACTCCTAAAAGCAAAATACTTAGGTATAAATGTAACAAAATACGTACAATATCTGTATGAGGAAAACTATAAAACTCTGATAAATGAAATCAAAGAACTAAATAAATGGAGAGATATTCCACGTTCATAGGTGGAAAGACTCAATATTGTCAAGATGTCTGTGTTTCCTAACTTGCTCTATAGATTCAATCAATGCAACCCCAATCAAAATCCCAGCAAGTTATTTTATGGATATTGACAAATTGATTCTAAAGTTTATATGGAGAGGAAAACGACCCAGAATAGCCAACACAATATTGAAGGAGAAGAACAAAGTTGGAGGATTGATGCCACCCAACTTCAAGATTTACTATAGAGCTACAGTAATTGAGACAGTGTGGTATTGGTGAAAGGATAGACAAATAGATCAACAGAACAGAATAGAGAGCCCAGGAAAGAGATTCCCCATAAATACAGTCAACTAATCTTTGACAAAGAAGTAAAAGCAATACAGTGGAACAAAGATATTCTTTAAATAAATGGTGCTAGAACAACTGGACATCCACATGCAAAAAAGGGACTCTAGACACAGACCTTACACCCTTCACAATAATTAACTTGAAATGGGTCATAGACCCAAAAGTAAAATGCAAAACTATAAAAATCCTACAAGATAACATAGAAGAAAACCTAGATGACCACGGGTATGGTGATGGCTTTTTAGATATAACACTAAAGACGTGATCTATGGAAGAAATAATTGATAAGCTGGATTTCATTAAAATTAAAAACATCTGCCTCTGTGAAAGACAATGTCAACAGAATGAGAAGACAAGCCACAGACTGGGAGAAAGATTTGCAAAAGACACATCTGACAAAGGACTGTTATTCAAAATATACAAAGAATTCTTAAAACTCAACAACAAGCAAAGAAACAACCCAATTAAAAATTAAGCCAAAGACCTTGACACCTCACTAAAGAAGAAATACAGATGGCAAATGAGCACGTGAAAAGATGCTCCACAACATATGTCATCAGGGAAATGCAAATTAAAACAACAATGAGATACCACTATATACCTATTAAAATGGCTAAAATCCAGAACACTGACACCACTAAATGCTGGCAAGGAGCAACGGGAACTCTCGTTCATTGCTGGTGGGAATGCAAATGGTACAGTCACTTTGGAAGACAGTTTGGCAGTTTCTTACAAAACTAAACATACTCTTACCATATAATCTAGCAATTGAGCTCCCTGGTATTTACCAAAAGGAGTTGAAAACTTATGTCCACATGAAAACCTACAAACAGATGTCTAGAGCAGCTTTACTCATAATTGTCAAACTTGGAAGCAATCAAGATATCCTTCAGTAGGTGAATAGATAAATAAACTGTGGCACATCCAGACAATGGAATATGATTCAGTGCTAAAAAGAAATGAGTGATCAAGCCATGAAAAGACATGGAGGAAACTTAAATGCATATTACTAAGTGAAAGAAGTCAATCTGAAAAGGCAATATACTGTACGATTCCAAGTATATGACACTCTGGAAAAGGCAAAACTATAGAGACAGGAAGATCAGTGGTGGTGGTGGGAGGAGGGGTTGGTGATGAATAGGCAGAGGACAGAGGATTTTTAGGGCAGTTAAATACTCTGTATGATATTATAATAATGGGTATATGTCATTATACATTTGTACAAATCCCTAGAATGTACAACACCAAGAATGAACGCTGAGATAAACTATGGACTTTGGGTGGTTACGATGTTTCAATGT
>NW_025795645.1:0-3911 GCF_021613505.1 Equus quagga
AATCATGGGGTCCACATCCTTCAATCAGCATTATCCTTAGATACGCCATTTCAGGAGCAAATGAGCCTTTGATAGTGATGTTCTAGCAGCAAGAAGAGTAACATCTTCTATAGCAAAATGGCCTGTAGCCACAGTAGCCAGAGCCGTACCCACAGCCATAGCTGGAGCCATAACCACAGCCATATCCAGTTCCATAACTGCAGCCATAACGGGGGCTATATCCACAGCCATATCCGCAGCCATATCTGGTTCCATAACCACAGCCATAAAGGGGGCTGTATCCACAGCCATAGCCAGTCCCATAACTGCAGCCATAATGGGGGCCAAACCCACAGCCATAGCCATATGTGCAGCCATAGCCACAGGAGTTGCCATAGTAGTTGCAACACATGTTGTCAGGAGAAGAGAATTCAGGCGGGTTGCAAGAGGAGGTTTCTGAAGTGTGTGTGTCTTCTACTTCTCCTGGCCCTTTATATACTGTCAGTAATTGGCAGAGCATACCATTCATCCCTGACTTAGCCACAAAATATGTAAACAACTCATATGTGCCAGTCACTGTTGACAATCGTTAACAACGGTTTGCTTAAAATGAGGTCATTATTTTGGAGTCACCACTTTCAATTCAAGAGCATCCTTTACATTTATCCTGCCAAAGATTGTCTCAATAGAATCATGTGCCCAGATGTAAAACTGATACCGATTTTCAAAATCTCCTGTCATCGAATAGCTACCTTACACAACTACGTTTTGAGGGGTTGTAGGAAAATTTTGTCCTTTTTGTCGCTACTCTTTCCTAAAATGTCTGCCTTGGCCCATAGGGAAGGAAATACTCCCATCTCCTTTCTTGAATCATTGTAACTTCTTGCCAGACTTGTCCCACTCACATACCTACTGTCAGATACCTACTAGTTCCTTGGGGTAGAAAACAAGGATGATGCTAATTCTCTAGGGCACAGAAGAGCCCCCAACAACCTAGAAACATCTTGGCCAAAATGTGATGGCACTGAGATCAGAAATCTTGGTTTATATCTCTGCCTCTATAAATCAGCTCTTCTACCCATAGGTGTCTTAATCCAGACATGCCCTTTCCTCTCATTCTATCCCAAACCTCCGACCTCTCCATCACTAAATGTGCAGTCAGAGAAAGATTTTTTTGCTTGTTTATTTGTCTGGGGGGATTCCTTTTGTTTATCTTGCTTCTCTAGGTTTTACTTAAAACACCATTTTCAGAGTCCAGTGGACTCCACAAATAAATATTTCTTCCTGAAACAACCATGAAAGCCAAGTTGGAAGGGAGTAGAAACTCAGGAAGATCATTCTTTCTACTGGATAGTCACATTTCAACAACAAAGGAATGGGTGATAATCCACTACTTTATTAAGTACCTTCAACAGGCATTTTCACAAACCTGCTGATTTCATTTACTGGGAAATTTCATTATTACACATTTTTCCTTCCTTAAGAAATCTTCCTATTTTTTTTATATTGGTCACAGGTCTAATCTGATCAATCTGTGATGTTTCATTCCTAATAGCAAAAAGGAAGAAAATATATCCCCACCCCAACTTTTCTTTTCCTTTGTTTTGTCTCCTTTTCTGTCATCTTTGAAATTCTAAACTATAAATTCTAATTCACAAATTCCCTGGCATAGACACTTTACTTTTTAATACTGCTGCCAACACCCACTTTTAGGCCACAATACTCCTGGATTGTTGAAAAAGTATTCAACTTTTATTCCATTATTTCTAATACTTTTCCATTCAGGTCTCTGGATACTGCTCCATAATGGTGGCAGTGTGTCTATTTTGTGCAACCCTGAATTACCTGCTCTGAGTTCAGTGCCTGGTACATAGTTGACACTTGATCAATATTTGCCAATAAAAAATAGATGGGTTAAATCAAATACACATTCAGCTGTTGGTGTGCCACTTATAAGCTATAAGATATTTAGATATATTACTGCCATCTTCTCTTTTAACTTAAAGTTAAACTCTCAAGTTTCCTTTGACTAAGAGAGTGACAAGATTTCAGACTTGGGGGAAGTGTTAAGTGAAAGTTTGTCAGGACCCTTTTCTAGATAAATAAATTATCTTAGTAAATGATAGGCTCTTTACTGGATACATAAATTATCTTACACAAGCCTACCGATATTCTTCCATTTGGCTGAATGCTTTCCATAATAAAAAAACATAATGAAACAATAAGTTAGATTTTTAAAGAGCTGTGATGATAAGAATTCCCTTCCCCTGTTTGTAAAGCTAACCTCAGAGTTACCCAGAGCACAGTCAGTCCTCAGATCTGACTTAACGAATGTTCAAGCTGTGAAAACTGTCCTGCATTTGAAAGAACTCCTGTTTCTTCATCAGTTGGACAAATTATATCTTGTGAATAGCTTCATTGCAGGCTCACTTTGATGGCAGGGCCATCTCTGTTGGATTTGGCCATTTTGTGGGGTCTCCTAGCTCCAAGGACCTCAGAGTCAGAGTTTGTGCAGTGACCCTGTCATGGAAATGAGACAGTGACACATTTGTCATCGCTGGTTACAGCTGAGTCTGAAGGGCTTTTTCTGTGGTAGGATCTAAATGTTAGAGTTCTGGAAGTTCAGAAAAGGAAAGGGCACTAAAGTCAGTACCAAAAAAGCCATAGACCCTCTAACTGAGAACATTGACTGGAATTTTAAATTCCATTCTTATGTCTTCCCCAGCCAAAGAGAGCCCCATTAAGGCACTAGACTTTGCTCTTTTCCACTGGAAAATGTGGCAACATCTGATCGTGCTTGAAACCTAATAAAATTCTCTCCCCCCTTAACACTTGCTACCGTCCTCTCTAGTCTTCTTTGCAACTGGCATCAGCTCATTTGTCACAACCTCAAAATACTTCCCTGAACTCTCTCTAATACTTTAACTCTTACTTTCTTTCTCATTAAACTCTTTCATTCCTTCTGAGGTAATTATCTGTCTGAATTCATCTTAAGTATTCTTTATTTTTTAACTTCATCTACTAGAATGTAAACACTCTGAGAGCAGGTCATATGTCTATAATTTTCCTACTGTGTCTTCAGTGTCGGGGATGGTTTCATGTGAAAAATATTTGTCAATTAACCACTTAAACCAACCTCCACAACCTCAATATATGCAAATCTATTTTTACTTCCTTGAAATGAAGATGATGTGATAGAATATTATTCTTCTAACTTATTCATTCTTTAAGTTTTTATTCCTCGTGTGCTTAACAATGAGTCTGCTTCTAATTTCTCAATAACGCTAGAAATGATCTTTTTCATTCCATTAATCCTTTAAGCTCAGAGGCCACATAGTCTCTCTCCAGAACTGTTGTTCTGACTTATTGAAGATGTGTCATCCCTTCTCTTCTTTCCCCTCCTGCTGCCTTCTAGAAACAATGCAATTTCACAGCACCACTCTGCAGTACTGTGTGAGTGTTCCTGGGTAAGGAAAGGTCTGAGCATATGGAATATGAGGATTAGGTGAAGAAGGCATCATTTATGATGCAGGGATAAGAAGAAATGCTTGTACTATGCTGAAGAAAAATCCAAATTCAGGCAAGCTATTTTTAGACAAATTTCCAGACAGGCCATATCATTTCAAAAAACGAGTTGACAAACAAGTATACAGAGATTTCTTAGAAACAAAGAACCATTTTTATTGAGAATAAGCGATTTGGCCCATTGTAGGATGTTAGGATCATCAACACAGTCATAACAGAGAACCCGAGTCTAAGGAAGTAATGCTAATATTTGGAGAATAGTCAGATGTCACCTCAGAGCCTCAGGCCACAATGATGCCATTCTAAAAGTGGGTATTGGAGGTCAAAAACTCTGTCAAGTTATAATTTCTTGGGTATAGGAATCATGGGGTCCACATCCTTCAATCAGCATTATCCTTAGATACGCC
>NW_025795646.1:0-7472 GCF_021613505.1 Equus quagga
AGAGCCAGTGAGAGCAGAGAGGTAAAATGAATACATTAATAGATTCAGTGGTCTCTCCTTTGAGCGGACAGGTCAGAATTGCTAACTCAAGGCATGTTTGGAGTATATTTTGGTTTCATTTATCACTTATAAGCCCACCTTTTATTAACATAAGTTAAAAAGAGTTATAAATTCTGTATAACTGTATAGTAAGTGTGCTTTTGGCTGTGTGTTCAAATTTGTCTAAAATATGAATCTCTTTTTAAAACTCAAGTTAAAATGATTTCCTTATTGTTGGAAATTGGTGTGTATTTAAATGCAAGATGAAACCTCTGTTATGCAGTATTAACAAGTAAAGTAAGATAGCATACTGTGGTTCCCTTTTATCTTTTTGTAAATGTTAATTTAAGTTGTTATACTATTTCCGAAATATTAACGATTTTTGTATATCTATTTGAGTGAAAAATATCTCTTTCTATAGTGAGTTTTTTGTTTTGTTTTCAGGAGCTGGACATTCTGAAAGGAGAGGTAAATCTATTTTTATAATAGAAAATGTATACTACAGAATTGAAAACAAGAATAAGGTGTTATAGCTTTTATGATGTATATTCAGTATATTGACATATGCTATACATTTTTCTCAAATAAAAACTATCCTTTGCTGTGGTAAATTTTGGTTTGTTCTTTTTATATTTCTTTTTATTTTCAATTATTTTATGGAGGTCATGTTAGTTTATAATATCATGTAATTTCAGATGTACACCATTATTTATCAGTTTCTCTATAGACTGCATCATGCTTACCACCAATAGACTAATTTTTATCTGTCATCATACATATGTGCCCCTTTACCATTTTCGCTCACCTCACCACCCTTTCCCCTCTGGTAACCACTAATCTGTTCTCTTTACCCATGTGTTAGTTTATCTTCCACATATGAGTGAAATCACGTGGTGTTTGTCTTTCTCTGTCTGGCTTATTTCACTTAACATCCTACTCTCAAGGTCTATCCATGTTGTTGCTAATGAGACGAATTTGTTGTTTTTTATGACTGAGTAGTATTCCACTGTATATATATCTATATAGAGATATATATATATACCACACCTTCCTTATCCAGTCATCAGTTGATGGGCACTTGAGTTGCTTCCACGTCTTGGCTATTGTGCATAACGCTGCAATGAACATAGGAGAGCATAAATCTCTTTGAATTGTTGATTTCAAGTTCTTTGGATAAATACCCAGTAATGAGATAGCTAGATCATACAGCATTTCTATTTTTAACTTTTTGAGAAATCTCCATACTGTTTCTGTGGTGGCTGCACCAGTTTGCATTCCCACCAGCAGTGTGTGAGGGTTCCCTTTTCTCCACATCCTCTCCAACATTTGTTATTTTTTGTCTTGGTTATTACAGCCACTCTGACAGATGTAAGGTGATACCTCATTGTAGTTTTGATTTGCGTTTCCCTAATAATTAGTGACATTGAACATCTTTTCATGTGCCTGTTGGCCATCTGTATATCTTCTTTGGAAAAATGTCTGTTCATATCCTCTGCCCATTTTTTGATTGGATTGTTTGGTTTTTTTATTGTTGAGTTGTATGAGACCATTATATATTTTGGAAATTAACTCCTTATTGGATATACAATTTGCAAATATTTTCTCCCAGTTGGTAAGTTGTCTTTTCATTTTGTTCCTGGTTTCCTTTGCTTTGCAGAAGCTCTTTAGTCTGATGAAGTCCCATTTGTTTATTTTTTCTTTTGATTCCCTTGCCATGGTATTCAAGTAGACATGGTATTCAAAAAGATGCTGCTAAGACCGATGCCAAAGAGTGTAGTACCTATATTTTCTTCTAGGAGTCTTATGTTTTCAGGCCTTATCTTCAAGTCTTTTAATCCATTTTGAGTTTATTTTTGTGTATGGTATAAGATAATGGTCTACTTTCATTCTTTTGCATGTGGCTGTCCAGTTTTCCCATCACCATTTATTGAAGAGGCTTTCCTTTCTCCATTGTATGTTCTTGGCTCCTTTGTTGAAGATTAGCTGCCCATAGATGTGTGGTTTTATTTCTGGGCTTTCGATTCTGTTCTGTTGATCTGTGTGTCTGTTTTTGTGCCAGTACCATGCTGTTTTGATTACTCTACATTTGTAGTATATTTTGAAGTCAGGGATTGTGATGCCTCCAGCTTTGTTCTTTTTACACAGGATTGCTTTGGCTATTTGTAGTCTGTTGTTCCATATAAATTTCAGGATTCTTTCTTCTATTTCCATGAATAATGTTGCTGGGATTCTGATTGGGATTGCATTGAATCTGTAGATTGCTGTAGGTAATATGGAAATTTTAACTATGTTTATTCTTCAAATCTGTGAGCATGGAATATCTTTCCATTTCTTCATGTCAACTTCAATTTCTTTTAATAATGTCTTATAGTTTTCAGTGTATAGGTCTTTCACTTCCTTGGTTAAATTTATTCCTAGATATTTTATTCTTTTTGTTGCAATTGTAAATGGGGTTGTATGCTTGAGTTCTCTTTCTGTTGATTCATTATTACCATATAGAAATGTATCTGATATTTGTATGTTGATTTTGTACCCTGCAATTTTGCTGTAGTTTTTTATTATTTATAATAGTTTTCTGGTGGATTCTTTAGTATTTTCTATATATAAAATCAGGTTGTCTTCAAACAGTGAGAGTTTCTTCCTTTCTAATTTGGATACCTTTTATTTCTTTTTCTTGCCTACTTGCTCTGGCAAAAACCTCCAGTACTGTGTTGACTAGGAGTGGTGAGAGTGGGAACTCTTATCTTATTCCTGTTCTCAGAGGGATGGCTTTCAGTTTTTCACTGTTAAGTAGGACCTTGGCTGTGGGTTTGTCATGTAGGGCCTTTATTATGTTGAGGTACTTTCCTCCTATACCCATTTTATTGAGAGTTTTTATCATAAATGGATGTTGGATCTTTTCAAATGCTTTCTCTGCTTCTAATGAAATGATCATCTGATTTTTATTCCTCATTTTGCTAATGTGGTATATCACATTGATTGATTTGTGGATGTTGAACCATCCCTGCATCCCTGGTATAAATCTCGCTTGATCATGGTGTATGATCCTTTTAATGTATTGCTGTTTTCAGTTTGCCAATATTTTATTGAGGATTTTTGCATCTGTGTTCATCAGCAATATTGGCCTGTAATTTTCCTTCATTGTGTTGTCCTTGTCTGGTTTTGGTATCAAGGTAACGTTGGCCTCATGGAAGGAGTTAGGAAGCATTCTGTCTTCTTCAATTTTTTGGAATAGCTCCAGAAGGATAAGTATGAAATCTTCTTTGAATGTTTGGTGGAATTCTCCAGAGAATCCATCTGGTCCTGAACTTTTTCTTTTTAGGAAATTTTTGATTACTGTTTCAATCTCTTTACTTGTGATTGGTCTATGCAGATTCTCTATTTCTTCTTGGTTCAGTTTTGGGAGGTTATATAAGTCTAATAATTTATTAGTTTCTTCTAGGTTATGCAATTTGTTGGCGTATAGTTTTTCATAGTATTCTCTTATAATCCTTTGTATTTCTATGGTATCCATTGTAATTTCTCCTTTTTCATTTCTAATTTTATTTATTTGAGCCTTCTCCCTTTTGTTCTTGGTGAGTGTGGCTAAAGGTTTGTCGATTTTGTTTATCTTCTCAAAGAAGCAGCTCTTAGTTTCATTGATCCTTTCTACTGTTTTTTTTTTTTTATCTCTATTTCATTTATTTATCCTCTAGTTTTTATTATTTCCCTCCTTCTGCTGACTTTGGGCTTTGTTTGTTCTTCTTTTTCTGGTTCTATTAGGTGTAATTTAAGATTATTTATTTGAGATTTTTCTTGTTTGTTGAGGTGGACCTGTGTTGCTATGCATTTCCCTCTTAGGACCACTTTTGCTTCATCCCATACTAGTTGTTTTGTTGTATTTTCATTTTCATTTGTCTCCAGAGTCTCCTTTGATTTCTTCATTGATCCAATGGTTGTAGCATGTTGTTTAGTCCCCACATATATGTGACTTTCCAAGCCTTTTTCTTATAGTTGATTTCTAGTTTCACAGCATTGGAAAAGATGCTTGATATGATTTCAATCTTCTTGAATTTATTGAGGCTTGCTTTGTTTCCCAACATATGATCTATCTTTGAGAATGTTCCCTGTGCACTTGAGAAGAAGGTATATTTTGCTGGTTTTGGATGGAATGTTCTCTATATATCTATTAAGTCCATCTGGTCTAGTTTTTCATTTGAGTCCACTATTTCCTTGTTGACTTTCTGTCTGGATGATCTATCCATTGATGTAAGTGGGTCATTGAGGTCCCCTAATATTATTGTGTTGTTGTTAATACTTCCTTTTAGGTTTGTTAATACTTGCTTTATGTACTTTGGTGCTCCTGTATTAGGTGCATATATATTCATAAGTGTTATATCTTCTTGGTGGAATGTCCTTTTTATCATTATATCCTGCCCCTCTTTGTCTCTCATTGCCTCTTTTATCTTGAAGTCTGCTTTGTCTGATATAAGTCTGGCAATACCGGCTTTCTTTTGCTTGCCATTTTCTTGGAGTATCATCTTCCATCCCTTCACTCTGAGCCTGTGTTTGTCTTTAGAGCTGAGATGTGTTTCCTGGAGGCCACATATTGTTGAGCCTTATTTTTTAATCCATCCAGCCACTCTGTGTCTTTTGATTGGAGAATTCAATACATTTACATTTAGAGTGATTATTGATATATGAGGACTTGATACTGCCATTTTATCTCTTGTTTTCTGGTTGGTCTACATTTCCATTGTTTCTCTTCCCTTGTATTTCTGACTTCCATTTCAGTTTAGTGGTTTTCTTTTCTTTTCTTTTTCTTTTTTTTTTTTGAGGAAGATTAGCCCTGAGCTAACTACTGCCAGTCCTCCTCTTTTTGCTGAGGAAGCCTGGCCCAGAGCTAACATCTGTGCCCATCTTCCTCTACTTTATATGTGGGACGCCTACCACAGCATGGTGTGCCAAGCAGTGTCATGTCTGCACGTGGGATCCGAACCGGCGAAGCCCGGGCCACTGAGAAGTGGAATGTGCGAACTTAACCACTGCACCACCAGGCCAGCCCCACAGTTTAGTGGTTTTCTGTGATGGTTTTCTCTTTATTTATGATTTGTATCTCTGCTCTGATTTTTTGTTTAGTGGTTACCATGAGGTTTGTATAAAATATCTCGTAGATAATATAGTTATTTTCTGATAGCCTCTTATCTCCATTAGCCTAAGCAAGTTCCATCCCTTTCCTCTCCCCCTTCTGAGTTATTATTGTCACAAATTATTCTGTTTTGTGTTGTGAGTTTGTCACTAAATTGAAGTGTTTATAGTTATTTTTTATGCTTTCCTTCCCATTATCTTTTCTGTTATAGTTAAGTGTTTGCTAACCTTTTCTGATAGATAGCTGCAATTTTCTGATTTTGTCTGTCTGTTTATCTCCTTGCTCAAGGCTTTGTAAACCTTTGCCTTTTTGTTTCAGGTAGGTGGGCTTCCTTCATCATTTCTTGTAAGGGAGGTCTAGTGGTGATGAACTCCCTCAGGTTTTGTTCATCTGGGAAAGCTTTTATTTCTCCATCATCTCTGAAGGATAGTTTCATTGGATAGAGTATTCTTGGCTGAAAGTTTTTGTCTTTCAGTATTTTGACTATATCATTCCATTCTCTCCTAGCCTGTAAGGTTTCTGCTGAGAAGTCTGCTGAAAGCCTGATAGGGGTTCCTTTGTAGATTATTCTCTTCTGCCTTGCTGCATTTAATATCTTTCCTTGTCATTGACTTTTGCCAATTTTACTATTATATGCCTTGGAGAAGGTCTTTTTGCATTGATGTAATTAAGAGTTCTATTGGCTTAATGTACTTGTAAGTCCAGTTCTTTCCCCAGGTTTGGGCAGTTCTCAGGTATTCTTTCTTTGAACAAGCTCTCTGCTCCTTTCTCCCTCCCTTCTACCTCTGGAATATCTACAATCCTTAAGTTGCATTTCCTAATTAAGTCAGATATTTCTGGAATAGTTTCTTCTTTTTCTTTTAAGTCTTAGATCTCTCTCCTCCTCCACCTGAAGCATTTCTGTATTTCTGTCTTATAAATCACTAATTCTGTCCTTCATAACATCAGCTCTGTGTTTTTTTTTTAAGGATTCTAGATTGTCTTTTTATCTCATTCATTGTGTTCATCTCCAGAATTTCTCTTTGGGTTTTGTTTTTTAGAGTTGCAATCTTTTTGGTGAAATATTCCTTCAGCTCATTAATTTTATTCATGAGCTCATTGAACTGTCTTTCTGAGTTTTCTTGTAACTCATTGAGTTTCTTTATGACAACTATGTAGGGAATTCTCTATCATTTAGATTGTAAATTTCTGTGACTTCAGGATTGGTTTCTGAAGACTTGTCATCTTCCTTCTCCTCTGAAGTGTTACTGTAGTTTATCATGGTGTTTGATGATGTGATCCTTTGCCGAGGCATTTGTAGTAATATCAGCTCACAGATTCCACCTGCCGCCCCTGGGGTGAGGGCAGGAGCTGTGTTTGTTGAACCCACTGTGTCTACTTGAAGTTGTACCAGTAGGGGTCCTCTGTGTTTTCCCAGTGGCTGCAGCCACTTGGTGGGTCACACACGCACCCCCCAGGCGCTCTGGTGTGGGACCGCTGCCTTGGCAGGGGACCTGCTGAGCTGGTGCATTAGGTAGGAGGGGAGGGGCACTTTCTTTCATGCATGCGGGCCTGCTCTGCACTTGTGGGCAGTTCACCTGAGCTCAATGTAGAGTGTTCCCACAGGCAGGGCTGCCGTGGTATGGTGGGCATTCCTACAGGCATTGCTGCAACTCCGAAAGCACAAGCATTGGTGCACAGGCCTGCCTGCCCCAACTCCCGCCTCCTCTTATGCTCACATGCTGGCTGCTGTGTGAGGACCCATGACCGAGATCACTGCCACCAGGGAGGGGAAGGGATCTTCTCACCTCCTTCCACTGCTTCCCGGGGATCCAGTATTCCCACCTTCAGATGTATGGCTGCATGAACCTCTCAGGCATCCTATTGTGCTGTGTAGGGAATCCTCTGTTGGTTAAGGAATGTCTGTTTCATTGTAACTTACAGGACAGAGACTAAGGGAGCAACTCATTCCACTATGATGCTCTTTTTTGTTTTTTTTCCTCAGACTTTTTACGGGCGGATCAAGGTAAAAATTTTATTAAATTCTTGGGATATTGCAGAGTTGGCACAAAACAAAGGTACTGCTTTCTTCTTATATTCTAATGTAACTATTTTTCCACATATTATTATTTTTTTATTGAGGTCACATTGGTTTACAACACTGTGTAAATTTCAGGTGTACATCATTATATTTTGACTTCTATATAGACTGCATCATGTTCACTACTAAGAGTCTGGTTTCCATCCATCACCATACACATGTGCCCCTTAACCCCTTTCCCCCACCCCCAATCCACTTCCCTCGTGGTAACCACCCATCCGTTCT
>NW_025795647.1:0-7472 GCF_021613505.1 Equus quagga
AGAACGGATGGGTGGTTACCACGAGGGAAGTGGATTGGGGGTGGGGGAAAGGGGTTAAGGGGCACATGTGTATGGTGATGGATGGAAACCAGACTCTTAGTAGTGAACATGATGCAGTCTATATAGAAGTCAAAATATAATGATGTACACCTGAAATTTACACAGTGTTGTAAACCAATGTGACCTCAATAAAAAAATAATAATATGTGGAAAAATAGTTACATTAGAATATAAGAAGAAAGCAGTACCTTTGTTTTGTGCCAACTCTGCAATATCCCAAGAATTTAATAAAATTTTTACCTTGATCCGCCCGTAAAAAGTCTGAGGAAAAAAAACAAAAAAGAGCATCATAGTGGAATGAGTTGCTCCCTTAGTCTCTGTCCTGTAAGTTACAATGAAACAGACATTCCTTAACCAACAGAGGATTCCCTACACAGCACAATAGGATGCCTGAGAGGTTCATGCAGCCATACATCTGAAGGTGGGAATACTGGATCCCCGGGAAGCAGTGGAAGGAGGTGAGAAGATCCCTTCCCCTCCCTGGTGGCAGTGATCTCGGTCATGGGTCCTCACACAGCAGCCAGCATGTGAGCATAAGAGGAGGCGGGAGTTGGGGCAGGCAGGCCTGTGCACCAATGCTTGTGCTTTCGGAGTTGCAGCAATGCCTGTAGGAATGCCCACCATACCACGGCAGCCCTGCCTGTGGGAACACTCTACATTGAGCTCAGGTGAACTGCCCACAAGTGCAGAGCAGGCCCGCATGCATGAAAGAAAGTGCCCCTCCCCTCCTACCTAATGCACCAGCTCAGCAGGTCCCCTGCCAAGGCAGCGGTCCCACACCAGAGCGCCTGGGGGGTGCGTGTGTGACCCACCAAGTGGCTGCAGCCACTGGGAAAACACAGAGGACCCCTACTGGTACAACTTCAAGTAGACACAGTGGGTTCAACAAACACAGCTCCTGCCCTCACCCCAGGGGCGGCAGGTGGAATCTGTGAGCTGATATTACTACAAATGCCTCGGCAAAGGATCACATCATCAAACACCATGATAAACTACAGTAACACTTCAGAGGAGAAGGAAGATGACAAGTCTTCAGAAACCAATCCTGAAGTCACAGAAATTTACAATCTAAATGATAGAGAATTCCCTACATAGTTGTCATAAAGAAACTCAATGAGTTACAAGAAAACTCAGAAAGACAGTTCAATGAGCTCATGAATAAAATTAATGAGCTGAAGGAATATTTCACCAAAAAGATTGCAACTCTAAAAAACAAAACCCAAAGAGAAATTCTGGAGATGAACACAATGAATGAGATAAAAAGACAATCTAGAATCCTTAAAAAAAAAACACAGAGCTGATGTTATGAAGGACAGAATTAGTGATTTATAAGACAGAAATACAGAAATGCTTCAGGTGGAGGAGGAGAGAGATCTAAGACTTAAAAGAAAAAGAAGAAACTATTCCAGAAATATCTGACTTAATTAGGAAATGCAACTTAAGGATTGTAGATATTCCAGAGGTAGAAGGGAGGGAGAAAGGAGCAGAGAGCTTGTTCAAAGAAAGAATACCTGAGAACTGCCCAAACCTGGGGAAAGAACTGGACTTACAAGTACATTAAGCCAATAGAACTCTTAATTACATCAATGCAAAAAGACCTTCTCCAAGGCATATAATAGTAAAATTGGCAAAAGTCAATGACAAGGAAAGATATTAAATGCAGCAAGGCAGAAGAGAATAATCTACAAAGGAACCCCTATCAGGCTTTCAGCAGACTTCTCAGCAGAAACCTTACAGGCTAGGAGAGAATGGAATGATATAGTCAAAATACTGAAAGACAAAAACTTTCAGCCAAGAATACTCTATCCAATGAAACTATCCTTCAGAGATGATGGAGAAATAAAAGCTTTCCCAGATGAACAAAACCTGAGGGAGTTCATCACCACTAGACCTCCCTTACAAGAAATGATGAAGGAAGCCCACCTACCTGAAACAAAAAGGCAAAGGTTTACAAAGCCTTGAGCAAGGAGATAAACAGACAGACAAAATCAGAAAATTGCAGCTATCTATCAGAAAAGGTTAGCAAACACTTAACTATAACAGAAAAGATAATGGGAAGGAAAGCATAAAAAATAACTATAAACACTTCAATTTAGTGACAAACTCACAACACAAAACAGAATAATTTGTGACAATAATAACTCAGAAGGGGGAGAGGAAAGGGATGGAACTTGCTTAGGCTAATGGAGATAAGAGGCTATCAGAAAATAACTATATTATCTACGAGATATTTTATACAAACCTCATGGTAACCACTAAACAAAAAATCAGAGCAGAGATACAAATCATAAATAAAGAGAAAACCATCACAGAAAACCACTAAACTGTGGGGCTGGCCTGGTGGTGCAGTGGTTAAGTTCGCACATTCCACTTCTCAGTGGCCCGGGCTTCGCCGGTTCGGATCCCACGTGCAGACATGACACTGCTTGGCACACCATGCTGTGGTAGGCGTCCCACATATAAAGTAGAGGAAGATGGGCACAGATGTTAGCTCTGGGCCAGGCTTCCTCAGCAAAAAGAGGAGGACTGGCAGTAGTTAGCTCAGGGCTAATCTTCCTCAAAAAAAAAAAAGAAAAAGAAAAGAAAAGAAAACCACTAAACTGAAATGGAAGTCAGAAATACAAGGGAAGAGAAACAATGGAAATGTAGACCAACCAGAAAACAAGAGATAAAATGGCAGTATCAAGTCCTCATATATCAATAATCACTCTAAATGTAAATGTATTGAATTCTCCAATCAAAAGACACAGAGTGGCTGGATGGATTAAAAAATAAGGCTCAACAATATGTGGCCTCCAGGAAACACATCTCAGCTCTAAAGACAAACACAGGCTCAGAGTGAAGGGATGGAAGATGATACTCCAAGAAAATGGCAAGCAAAAGAAAGCCGGTATTGCCAGACTTATATCAGACAAAGCAGACTTCAAGATAAAAGAGGCAATGAGAGACAAAGAGGGGCAGGATATAATGATAAAAAGGACATTCCACCAAGAAGATATAACACTTATGAATATATATGCACCTAATACAGGAGCACCAAAGTACATAAAGCAAGTATTAACAAACCTAAAAGGAAGTATTAACAACAACACAATAATATTAGGGGACCTCAATGACCCACTTACATCAATGGATAGATCATCCAGACAGAAAGTCAACAAGGAAATAGTGGACTCAAATGAAAAACTAGACCAGATGGACTTAATAGATATATAGAGAACATTCCATCCAAAACCAGCAAAATATACCTTCTTCTCAAGTGCACAGGGAACATTCTCAAAGATAGATCATATGTTGGGAAACAAAGCAAGCCTCAATAAATTCAAGAAGATTGAAATCATATCAAGCATCTTTTCCAATGCTGTGAAACTAGAAATCAACTATAAGAAAAAGGCTTGGAAAGTCACATATATGTGGGGACTAAACAACATGCTACAACCATTGGATCAATGAAGAAATCAAAGGAGACTCTGGAGACAAATGAAAATGAAAATACAACAAAACAACTAGTATGGGATGAAGCAAAAGTGGTCCTAAGAGGGAAATGCATAGCAACACAGGTCCACCTCAACAAACAAGAAAAATCTCAAATAAATAATCTTAAATTACACCTAATAGAACCAGAAAAAGAAGAACAAACAAAGCCCAAAGTCAGCAGAAGGAGGGAAATAATAAAAACTAGAGGATAAATAAATGAAATAGAGATAAAAAAAAAAAAACAGTAGAAAGGATCAATGAAACTAAGAGCTGCTTCTTTGAGAAGATAAACAAAATCGACAAACCTTTAGCCACACTCACCAAGAACAAAAGGGAGAAGGCTCAAATAAATAAAATTAGAAATGAAAAAGGAGAAATTACAATGGATACCATAGAAATACAAAGGATTATAAGAGAATACTATGAAAAACTATACGCCAACAAATTGCATAACCTAGAAGAAACTAATAAATTATTAGACTTATATAACCTCCCAAAACTGAACCAAGAAGAAATAGAGAATCTGCATAGACCAATCACAAGTAAAGAGATTGAAACAGTAATCAAAAATTTCCTAAAAAGAAAAAGTTCAGGACCAGATGGATTCTCTGGAGAATTCCACCAAACATTCAAAGAAGATTTCATACTTATCCTTCTGGAGCTATTCCAAAAAATTGAAGAAGACAGAATGCTTCCTAACTCCTTCCATGAGGCCAACGTTACCTTGATACCAAAACCAGACAAGGACAACACAATGAAGGAAAATTACAGGCCAATATTGCTGATGAACACAGATGCAAAAATCCTCAATAAAATATTGGCAAACTGAAAACAGCAATACATTAAAAGGATCATACACCATGATCAAGCGAGATTTATACCAGGGATGCAGGGATGGTTCAACATCCACAAATCAATCAATGTGATATACCACATTAGCAAAATGAGGAATAAAAATCAGATGATCATTTCATTAGAAGCAGAGAAAGCATTTGAAAAGATCCAACATCCATTTATGATAAAAACTCTCAATAAAATGGGTATAGGAGGAAAGTACCTCAACATAATAAAGGCCCTACATGACAAACCCACAGCCAAGGTCCTACTTAACAGTGAAAAACTGAAAGCCATCCCTCTGAGAACAGGAATAAGATAAGAGTTCCCACTCTCACCACTCCTAGTCAACACAGTACTGGAGGTTTTTGCCAGAGCAAGTAGGCAAGAAAAAGAAATAAAAGGTATCCAAATTAGAAAGGAAGAAACTCTCACTGTTTGAAGACAACCTGATTTTATATATAGAAAATACTAAAGAATCCACCAGAAAACTATTATAAATAATAAAAAACTACAGCAAAATTGCAGGGTACAAAATCAACATACAAATATCAGATACATTTCTATATGGTAATAATGAATCAACAGAAAGAGAACTCAAGCATACAACCCCATTTACAATTGCAACAAAAAGAATAAAATATCTAGGAATAAATTTAACCAAGGAAGTGAAAGACCTATACACTGAAAACTATAAGACATTATTAAAAGAAATTGAAGTTGACATGAAGAAATGGAAAGATATTCCATGCTCACAGATTTGAAGAATAAACATAGTTAAAATTTCCATATTACCTACAGCAATCTACAGATTCAATGCAATCCCAATCAGAATCCCAGCAACATTATTCATGGAAATAGAAGAAAGAATCCTGAAATTTATATGGAACAACAGACTACAAATAGCCAAAGCAATCCTGTGTAAAAAGAACAAAGCTGGAGGCATCACAATCCCTGACTTCAAAATATACTACAAATGTAGAGTAATCAAAACAGCATGGTACTGGCACAAAAACAGACACACAGATCAACAGAACAGAATCGAAAGCCCAGAAATAAAACCACACATCTATGGGCAGCTAATCTTCAACAAAGGAGCCAAGAACATACAATGGAGAAAGGAAAGCCTCTTCAATAAATGGTGATGGGAAAACTGGACAGCCACATGCAAAAGAATGAAAGTAGACCATTATCTTATACCATACACAAAAATAAACTCAAAATGGATTAAAAGACTTGAAGATAAGGCCTGAAAACATAAGACTCCTAGAAGAAAATATAGGTACTACACTCTTTGGCATCGGTCTTAGCAGCATCTTTTTGAATACCATGTCTACTTGAATACCATGGCAAGGGAATCAAAAGAAAAAATAAACAAATGGGACTTCATCAGACTAAAGAGCTTCTGCAAAGCAAAGGAAACCAGGAACAAAATGAAAAGACAACTTACCAACTGGGAGAAAATATTTGCAAATTGTATATCCAATAAGGAGTTAATTTCCAAAATATATAATGGTCTCATACAACTCAACAATAAAAAAACCAAACAATCCAATCAAAAAATGGGCAGAGGATATGAACAGACATTTTTCCAAAGAAGATATACAGATGGCCAACAGGCACATGAAAAGATGTTCAATGTCACTAATTATTAGGGAAACGCAAATCAAAACTACAATGAGGTATCACCTTACATCTGTCAGAGTGGCTGTAATAACCAAGACAAAAAATAACAAATGTTGGAGAGGATGTGGAGAAAAGGGAACCCTCACACACTGCTGGTGGGAATGCAAACTGGTGCAGCCACCACAGAAACAGTATGGAGATTTCTCAAAAAGTTAAAAATAGAAATGCTGTATGATCTAGCTATCTCATTACTGGGTATTTATCCAAAGAACTTGAAATCAACAATTCAAAGAGATTTATGCTCTCCTATGTTCATTGCAGCGTTATGCACAATAGCCAAGACGTGGAAGCAACTCAAGTGCCCATCAACTGATGACTGGATAAGGAAGGTGTGGTATATATATATATCTCTATATAGATATATATACAGTGGAATACTACTCAGTCATAAAAAACAACAAATTCGTCTCATTAGCAACAACATGGATAGACCTTGAGAGTAGGATGTTAAGTGAAATAAGCCAGACAGAGAAAGACAAACACCACGTGATTTCACTCATATGTGGAAGATAAACTAACACATGGGTAAAGAGAACAGATTAGTGGTTACCAGAGGGGAAAGGGTGGTGAGGTGAGCGAAAATGGTAAAGGGGCACATATGTATGATGACAGATAAAAATTAGTCTATTGGTGGTAAGCATGATGCAGTCTATAGAGAAACTGATAAATAATGGTGTACATCTGAAATTACATGATATTATAAACTAACATGACCTCCATAAAATAATTGAAAATAAAAAGAAATATAAAAAGAACAAACCAAAATTTACCACAGCAAAGGATAGTTTTTATTTGAGAAAAATGTATAGCATATGTCAATATACTGAATATACATCATAAAAGCTATAACACCTTATTCTTGTTTTCAATTCTGTAGTATACATTTTCTATTATAAAAATAGATTTACCTCTCCTTTCAGAATGTCCAGCTCCTGAAAACAAAACAAAAAACTCACTATAGAAAGAGATATTTTTCACTCAAATAGATATACAAAAATCGTTAATATTTCGGAAATAGTATAACAACTTAAATTAACATTTACAAAAAGATAAAAGGGAACCACAGTATGCTATCTTACTTTACTTGTTAATACTGCATAACAGAGGTTTCATCTTGCATTTAAATACACACCAATTTCCAACAATAAGGAAATCATTTTAACTTGAGTTTTAAAAAGAGATTCATATTTTAGACAAATTTGAACACACAGCCAAAAGCACACTTACTATACAGTTATACAGAATTTATAACTCTTTTTAACTTATGTTAATAAAAGGTGGGCTTATAAGTGATAAATGAAACCAAAATATACTCCAAACATGCCTTGAGTTAGCAATTCTGACCTGTCCGCTCAAAGGAGAGACCACTGAATCTATTAATGTATTCATTTTACCTCTCTGCTCTCACTGGCTCT
>NW_025795648.1:0-1322 GCF_021613505.1 Equus quagga
ACACACAACATGCACATGCCATATAACACACAACAAACTTGTACATACCACATGCAACACACCCCACATGCATGTCATATATAACACACCATGTGCTCATACCACACATGACACATCACGCATATATGCCATATAACACACACCACACACTAGTACATACCACATGTGGCACACACCCCACACATACATGTAATATAGAATACACTCTTGTACATAACACATGTAATACACACTACACACTCATATATGCCATATAAAACACATACACCACACACTCATACATATCACATGATACACACCATATATGTCATATGTAACACACTGCACACTCATACATACATGTGTCACACACTAACTCATACATGCCACATAAAACCCACACATACATATCACATGTGACACACCACACGTAGGTGTCATATATAATACACGCCATGCTCATACATGTCGCATGTGACACACCACACATCTTATGCATAACACACCACATGCTCGTACATGCCACACACCACACATGATATGTATGCAGTGTGTTATCTATAACACATCTGTGTGGTGTGTGGCATGTACGAGCATGTGGTGTGTTATGCATAAGATGTGTGGTGTGTCACATGCGACATGTATGAGCATGGCGTGTATTATATATGACACCTACGTGTGGTGTGTCACATGTGATATGTATGTGTGGGTTTTATGTGGCATGTATGAGTTAGTGTGTGACACATGTATGTATGAGTGTGCAGTGTGTTACATATGACATATATGGTGTGTATCATGTGATATGTATGAGTGTGTGGTGTATGTGTTTTATATGGCATATATGAGTGTGTAGTGTGTATTACATGTGTTATGTACAAGAGTGTATTCTATATTACATGTATGTGTGGGGTGTGTGCCACATGTGGTATGTACTAGTGTGTGGTGTGTGTTATATGGCATATATGCGTGATGTGTCATGTGTGGTATGAGCACATGGTGTGTTATATATGACATGCATGTGGGGTGTGTTGCATGTGGTATGTACAAGTTTGTTGTGTGTTATATGGCATGTGCATGTTGTGTGTACCACACGTGACACCTCCTGCTCACACATACCACATGTGACACACATCCTACACAGCCACATATGCTGCATGTGACACATACCTTGCACAATCATACATACATGTCCCATGTGGCACACACAACATGCACATGCCATATAACACACAACAAACTTGTACATACCACATGCAACACACCCCACATGCATGTCATATATAACACACCATGTGCTCATACCACACATGACACATCACGCATATATGCCATATAACACACAC
>NW_025795649.1:0-1322 GCF_021613505.1 Equus quagga
GTGTGTGTTATATGGCATATATGCGTGATGTGTCATGTGTGGTATGAGCACATGGTGTGTTATATATGACATGCATGTGGGGTGTGTTGCATGTGGTATGTACAAGTTTGTTGTGTGTTATATGGCATGTGCATGTTGTGTGTGCCACATGGGACATGTATGTATGATTGTGCAAGGTATGTGTCACATGCAGCATATGTGGCTGTGTAGGATGTGTGTCACATGTGGTATGTGTGAGCAGGAGGTGTCACGTGTGGTACACACAACATGCACATGCCATATAACACACAACAAACTTGTACATACCACATGCAACACACCCCACATGCATGTCATATATAACACACCATGTGCTCATACCACACATGACACATCACGCATATATGCCATATAACACACACCACACACTAGTACATACCACATGTGGCACACACCCCACACATACATGTAATATAGAATACACTCTTGTACATAACACATGTAATACACACTACACACTCATATATGCCATATAAAACACATACACCACACACTCATACATATCACATGATACACACCATATATGTCATATGTAACACACTGCACACTCATACATACATGTGTCACACACTAACTCATACATGCCACATAAAACCCACACATACATATCACATGTGACACACCACACGTAGGTGTCATATATAATACACGCCATGCTCATACATGTCGCATGTGACACACCACACATCTTATGCATAACACACCACATGCTCGTACATGCCACACACCACACAGATGTGTTATAGATAACACACTGCATACATATCATGTGTGGTGTGTGGCATGTACGAGCATGTGGTGTGTTATGCATAAGATGTGTGGTGTGTCACATGCGACATGTATGAGCATGGCGTGTATTATATATGACACCTACGTGTGGTGTGTCACATGTGATATGTATGTGTGGGTTTTATGTGGCATGTATGAGTTAGTGTGTGACACATGTATGTATGAGTGTGCAGTGTGTTACATATGACATATATGGTGTGTATCATGTGATATGTATGAGTGTGTGGTGTATGTGTTTTATATGGCATATATGAGTGTGTAGTGTGTATTACATGTGTTATGTACAAGAGTGTATTCTATATTACATGTATGTGTGGGGTGTGTGCCACATGTGGTATGTACTAGTGTGTGGTGTGTGTTATATGGCATATATGCGTGATGTGTCATGTGTGGTATGAGCACATGGTGTGTTATATATGACATGCATGTGGGGTGTGTTGCATGTGGTATGTACAAGTTTGTTGTGTGTTATATGGCATGTGCATGTTGTGTGT
>NW_025795650.1:0-13339 GCF_021613505.1 Equus quagga
TGGCGGTACCGCTCCTCCATCCAGTCGTTCAGGTGGTAGTTCCGCCACGGGACCCTGCTGGCCGTGTCACCATGCAGGACGGGGAGGGTGATCCTGAAGATGGGGGCCAGGGTGTTGTGCATCTGGGCCGGGATGTAGGCCGGCCGGCCGTTCATCTTGGCCAGCGCGTACAGGGTGGCGTACTCGCCCATCTGGTTCCCCAGGCGACCTATTGCATTGATCGTCCACATACCCCTTGGGATGAGTGGCTGGTTGGTGGTGGTTCTCTCCATGGTCTCCAGCGCTGGCCTCATCGCCGGCACCAACTCCCCTGTGCGTTGAATCTTTGCTAGCCGCTGCTGAATGTGAAATATGGTGGAAGCCACGAAGACGAAGAGGATGAAGTGGCCCATGGGGAAGAAGAAAGGCGCCTGAGTGCTGAGCATGGCTGTCAGGGGAGGGAGAGCAGGGGACGTTAGCTCCGGGGATGGAGGCCCTGCCGTGGCGCAGGAACGTGGCGGCGCAGTTGTGAGTACAGACCCGTGTGGGTGTGTGTGGGTGTGGGTTTACTTTGTGTGCTGTAAACGAATGTGAATACTCAGGTCCGTGTATGCAGGTATGTCTCTAGAGTGTGTGTCGTGTGGGTGTGTTTACATTGGGTTCATAGGTGTGTGTTCACACATGTAGATATGTGTGCATTGTGTGTGTACACATGGCACGTGCTTTGTACGAGTATATATGGATATACATATAGTGTGTGTGTGCATATGAGTATCTATACATTGTGCACATATGTGGGTGTGAAACTGTGCATGTAAACGGACATGTGCACACTGTAATGTACGAAGGTGTATTTATTGTGTACACATATGGGTGTGTACTATATACATATAGTGTGTAGGTATTTGTGAACACATGGCATGTGTGTATATATGAGTGTGCATACCTTATATGCACATACATTGTATGTTTTAATGTGGGTGTTTATAGACTATGAGTGGACATATGTGGGTGTCTCTATATGGTGAGCACAAGTGTCTGAGCCTACCGAGGACCCAGTTTCTAGACACGTCCGTCTTCGCATGCCCTGCCCATCTCTATCCTTTGGGAAGGGAAACTGCCCCGCCCATCAAGAACTCAGCCACTTGCCCTGCCTACCTCCTGGCCACAGACACCTGAACTTGAGATAGACACCTGAGTCCACGGTGGCTTCTCCATTGATTGGCTGTGGCCTCTGACAAGTGTACGCTGGCCCTACAAGATGAATTGGCCAATTCTCTCTCTCGAGTATTTTTACTAAAAGGCTCAGAAGGCAGCTGGCAGGTGAGGGGGGATTTTTTTCCTCCTGCTACCAACTGGGTGTCCAATAATTCAATTCCACTCAATTCTCACACGATCCACCTGGAGTTAGCATCCGATCCCACAAGTTAAAGAGTGCAATTCCACAAGACCGGCCCCCGCTTCAGACACCAATCACGAATCCTGGGCCATTCACACTTCTGATGCACCAGCCACAAAGCAGATGTACTCATGACCCCCCCCCTCAGGTTTGACAGTTTGCTAGAATGGCTCACAGAACTCGGGAGGGCACCTTACTCACATTCACTGGCACATTATAAAGGACAGCAATAGCCAGAGGAAGAGGGACACGGGGCGAGGTCCAGGAGGGTCCAGAGCACAGCGGCTCCTGTCCCTGTGGAGTTGCGGTGGGCCAACCTCCTGGCTCGCGGATGTATTTGCCAACTCAGAGGCTGTCTGAACCCCGCTGTTCAGGGTTTTTGTGGCGGTTTCGTTCCCCAGGCATGACTGATTAAATCAGTGGCCATGGGCGACGGATTCACCCTCCAGTCTCTCCCCGCCCCAGAGGTTGGGGGTGGGGCTCGAAGTTCCAACCTTGTCATCCAAGCTCGGTCTTTCTGGTGACCAGCCCCCATTTTGAAGCTATCTAGAGGCCTGCTAAGAGTCACCTCGTCAGAACCAAAGACACTCTTATGACCGCGATCACTCAGGAAGGGCCAAAGATCTTAGGAGCTGTGTACCAGGAACTGGGGACAAAGATCAAATAGCGTTCTAGGAGACCACAGCAGGTGATGCTGAAAGAGAGAGCAGGGAGCGGAGCGGTGGGGCCATGTCAGAGGCAGGCTGAAGCAGAGCGACCAGCAGCCACGAGATACCTGCAGCGATGTGCAGAGAGCTCAAGAGAACCTCAGTTACTGGCCAAGGAATCCCAGAAGACCCCTGTATATGTGAAGAAATATACAACCTGTTCTTTTCAGCTCTGGCTACAACAGAAATTAGTTGCAGGAATGGGTTGGTTGCACAGGACAGACAGTAAGGAAAAGCAGAACAATCATTACTTAGCATCACCACCACTAACACTTTATCATTGCTGAGATACATCCCAAAATGAGTGATGGGCTTTGTTATTCTTCCTTTTTTTTTTTTTTTTGAGGAAGATTAGCCCTGAGCTTACATCTGCTGCCAATCCTCCTCTTTTTGCTGAGGAAGACTGGCCCTGAGCTAACATCTATGCCCATCTTCCTCTACTTTATATGGGGGACGTCTACCACAGCATGGCTTGCCAAGCGGTGCCATGTCCACACCCGGGATCAGAACCGGCGAACCTCGGGCCGCCAAAGCAGAGCGTGTGCACTTAACCGCTGCACCACCAGGCCAGCCCCGGGATTTGTCATTCTGTTGTCTAGGTGGGACGAACACCTGGACTGCGTTGCCACCATCAAAGGCTGGGTTTGACCACTGATCGATAAGACTGGACTCTGAGCACCAGACAGGGGAGTAGCTGGGCGGAGTCAAAAGAACGAAAGCCTTCTGACCTCTCAGCTCTTTCAAAGACTTCTCACTTCCTTCCCTGCAGATACGAGGCTCCCGCCCAGCCTTTAAAACTCTTCCTCACAAACAGGCTTTCCGGCAGCCTATCCTGGAGGCTCTGCACCAAGGGAGATCAGAGAGGAAAGGTTTCCAGGTGATTTGGTGTGGGGTTTACATGGCCGCTCGAAGGACTGAACCAAGTGGCCTTTTAGAAGAGAACATCGGGGCTAGCTACAGCAGGGTGTGACCTGCTTGAACCAGGAAGCTGACAGAAGCTAAGCAGGTGCGGTCTATTACAGATAATCATGAATAACCCAAGTTGGCACAGGACCTAATGTAGCGACGTCCTTGCTTCTGGTTCATAAGTCACCAAAACCTTCAGAGCCCAGTAAGATTGCGTGAGAGTTACCTTTCCGGAAGAAAATCAGGCTTGTCAACTAGATGCCTGGATTTGAATGGGACCAACTCAGCTGGGGGTCTGGGCCTCACCTGGGTCCTCTGCAGGTGTTGAGCCCAAGCAGAAATGGACTCCTGGGTGGCACAACTTCCTGTTCCACTTGAACAGAAGGAGCCGGGGGCTGGGTTGGCTCAGCAGATGCTTAGGAGATTCTCTGTCTTACGGTCCACAAGATCCAGATAAGGCCCCCTCCTCATTGCCAGTGAGAAGAAGGTCTCCATTCCCTAAGCCCTGTGTGGAATGTCCTTCACATGGTGACTCTGACAGGACACAGCACTGTGGTTAAGTGCATGCGGTCTGGCTGCTGGTGCGGCCATGCTAAGCCATCCCTAACTGAACCGAGAAATCCACGAGCAGGGTGAATTCAGCCCTGAGAGTAAAAAGTGAGTGAGATCACACTAAAGGAGGGAGAGAAAGAAAGTACCACTGGGTCCCCAGTGGCCTCCTGGCTCCTGTTCTCTCAAGGCCGCACTGCACTTTCATTCCTGTCCAGATCCTCACAGGATTCCTCAAGACCACTTGACTCTGGAGAGACAGGAAGTCTCTGGGGATTGGGAGGCAGGAGGAAGCTGGAGAAAGTGGGGGGGGGAGCACCAACGTAGGAGGACGGAGAGCTCCAGAGTGTTTCTTGAATTCTTTCTCCAACTAGATTGTGGGCACTTGAAGGGCAAGGAGTAAACTTGGCTCCTCTTTCTGGCTCTGAATTTGCCAAGCACAGGACATGGGGCAGGGGAGGGGGGCTGTGCCAATGGCAATGTTTGTGGGAAGACAGAACGATGGAGGAAAGGAAGGGAGAGAGTAGGGTATGGAAGGGAGGGAGGGAGGGAGAGACGGAAAAAGAGACCAAGAAGAGGGAAGAGAGGGAAATAGAGAGACAGAAATGGAGAAAAAGACAGGGAGAGAGACAGCCCTGACGCCTAGTGGCTAAAGTTCAGTACTCTCGCTGCTTCGGCAGCCCGGGTTTGCTTCCCAGTCTTGGAACCACAGTACCCATCTGTCAGTAGCCATGCTGTGGCAGTGGCTCACATAGAAGAAGTGGAAGGACTTACAGCTAGGATATACAACCATCACTGGGAGGAAAAAAAAAAAAGGAGGAAGATTGGCAATAGATGTTATCTCAGGGCCAATCTTTCCCTGCAGGAAAAAAAAAAAAAGAAAGAAAGAAAAGAAAACCTAAAGAAAGTTGAAGGAGCCATAATAATATCAGGAGGAAAAAACCAACAAACACAGGCGCAGAACCAGAGAAAGAGAGCAGGAAGAGAGACAGACAGACCAAGAGAGACTGAGATGGACCGAGAAAGATGAAGACAGGGAGAAAAACACAGGAATAGAATAAGAGGAGAGACAGACAGAGGGAGGGAGAGAGAAGAAGGCAGGCAAGAGAGATGTGTCTCCACGGGGTCCCATCGGTAGCTCCTGCTCTGTCCCCATTCTCTCCACGTCAGTCCCCATCAGGACCCTGGGTCTCCGTCTCTTGATGACACACACAGCTCCATGAAGGATGGGACAGTGTCTGTCGTGTTCCCTGTGCGTCCCCCAGAGCCCTCGGAAACCGCTCGGCACACAGTAGGTGCCCAGGAAACAGAGGCAGAAGGAATGGGGTCTCCACCTCTCTGGTCCCCTCTGGCTCCATCTGTTTTTTGCTCCTTCTCTCATTCAGTCTCCACCAACCTCTCCCTCCCTCCCTCGAATCTCTCATTTCCTCACGTCCCTGTCTTCTGGTTTGGTTTTTTTGGTCTTCATTTCCCAGTATCTCGTAGGTAAAAAGATGCATATTGGAAGATCTGACTTTTGCAATCAAACCTCTTAATCACTGGGCTGGCAGGAGGGGGAGGGGGCCCTGAATGTCCCTTTGACATTTGTTTACAGAAGACAGAAAGACAATAGGGCTAGTTTTGTTTGGGTCAAAAGAAACACAGAATGTTCTAGAACAATCTCTCAGCCTCCTTGGCTGTTCCCTCCCTCCTGACCCAGGAAGGGGGATGGGTCCCTGCTGAGGAGTCTAGCTAGCATGGCAAGCGCCTCCAGACCTGGCGCCCTGGCCTTGACGGGGTTGCAGGGAGAGGAGGAAGAGGTGGCGACAACCTCACGGGGCCAAACCCAGAGTCTGGGAGTGGAGCCTCCACTGAGGTTTTGCTCTTATCAGCTGTGTGACCTTGACCGAGGGCCTTGACCTCTCAGTGTCGTCATCCGAAACATTGGGAGGATAAGTAAGAGCGCCTCTCTCCAGGCCTGTGTGAGCACATGGGTAGCCTGCGGTGATGGGGGCCGGCCCGGTGGCGCAGCAGTTAGGTGCACACTTTCCGCTTCGGTGGCCTGGGGTTCACCGGTTCGGATCCAGGGTGCAGGCATGGCACCGCTTGGCACGCCATGCTGTGGTAGGCGTCCCACATATAAAGTAGAGTAAGATGGGCATGAATGTTAGCTCAGGGGCAGTCTTCCTCAGCAAAAAGAGGAGGATTGGCAGCAGATGTTAGCTCAGGGCTAATCTTCCTGAAAAAAAAAAAAAGTTCTACATATGATGAAACCATAAAAAAAATTAAAAAACAAAAACCTGCGGTGAATGCTGACAACAGGCTGGACCTGTTACTGGAGCAGGGTTAATACCCCAGCCGCACGCTGATGCCAGGCTCAGCCAAGGGATGTCAGTCTTCGTCTGGCCAGGGCTGGGGTGGCAGCTGGGATGGGAGGAGACTCAGCTAGCAGCTCGCTTGACATCTGCGGGGAAAGCTTGGGGAGTATCCACGGCTGGAGTCTGAGGTGGTGCCACTTCTGGTAAATGGGAGGAGCCTGCCTTTCCTGGGGTCCCCTGAGGTCAGGGAGTCAATCTCCTTATCTGCCCTCAGTCTCTACAGCTGCGCCAGGCACTTCAGGCCAGCCATGGAGGGAGTGGAAAGAGGGGGGGTCATAGTCCCCTGAGGGTGGTCCCTTGGGGGAATCACAGTAGGACGCAGGACAGAAAGGAGCCCCAACTTTGAAGGAGGAATCCAGCCTCCAGGTCCCTCAGAAAAGTGGAGCCACCAATATCTGCCAATAATTTCTTTTTAATTCTCTCCGTCTCTTCCACGTCTCTCTATCCCAGACCTGGCGTCATCCTCTGCCTTCTAGAGCCCCGTGTGTCCCCACACCCAGAGCTGAGCCTGCCCGTCAGCTCACAGCCCTCCCAGGGCTGCCCACCCCCCAGGCTTGGTCACCAGCCTATTCCGTGCAGTAACCCCATCTTCCCCTTCCCCAGGTCCAGTCCAGTCACACCCTGGGATTTGCAAGTCCTGTTCCCTGTTCTCCGAAAGCCTCTCCCTCCCTTTCTCGGCTCCTCCCCGCCGTAAGCTCAGGTCACCCAGTTCATCACCACCCCAGCTCCCTCCTGGCCTCCCAAAGTCGCACTATAATCACCACGCTGGGGAAAGAGTTTAAGACAAAAATGTGGGGCCACCAGTTTGAAGTCCCTGACTTGATTCTGGGCCTAGAGTGGAAGGGGTGACTCAGGACGGGATTAGGGAGCAAGGGACCAAGACGCCTCCCGGGGTGGGGGACCCCTGGGTCCTGTGGGTGGGTCCTGCCCTCCATCCCGGAGGTCAGAGGTCAGGGAGCAGCCTACAAGATGGGAATGGAACTCTCGTTCCTACTGGCGCCGCCCTGGCCTTTCCAGAGGCACATTCACTCTCAGGTCGGTCAGGAAACGGGTGACAGGAGGGAGGGAGGGAGCTGGTGGCCTCGGGTGGGGGAGGGGAGCGTGGTGGTGACAGAGGGGGTGGGGGCTCAAGGAACAGATCTTCGAGGAAGGAAGGTGATGGGGGCTGAGGAGGGCAGCTGGCTTGAGGAGTGATGGGCAAGTCAGATGCCTGGTGTGCTGGGGGCAGAGGACATGGGTGTCTGGGGCTGTGAGGGATGGACCCTCTGCTTCCAGAGGTCCCGAGGTGGGTGCATCCCAGAGGGGACCAGAGACCCAGGAGTAGACGGCTGAGGCTCCACTCCCCGATTCCCCGGGAACAAGGCTGTGCCCAGCTCTCTGCCCCGGGTGTGTGTGTGTGTGTGCACGCACGCGAGCACGCTGCAGGGTGCAGGGAGAGCCCCCTCTCGCCATCTCTCACCTGCTACCTGGTTCTGGCTGTAGGAACCGGGGACTGCACGACAAGGTGGCTCTGCAAGCAGCTCTCTGGGGCTTGACTCTTCACTCAGAAATCTCCTGAAACTTCCGGCACCCGGCACCGCACCGTGGTGGAGGGAAAACCCCGCCCAGGATCTCCCTGGCCTCCCAGAGTCAGTGAGAGGTGGGGTGGCTGGGCTGCTGGAGCCACCTGAGCCTGAAGCTCCTCCTCCCTCCCCACATGCCTGCTGGACACAGGCCGGGAAGGCAGCCTGGAGGAGGCGGGCAGAGAACAGCTGGGCCAGGCTGTTCCTGACTCTGAGGGTCCTACATTTATTTATTTTGGCAAATGACTCTTAGCACTTACCTGGCCTACCAACTTCCTTCCATCTTCACCATTCTGTGAGGTGGACACTCTTAGTGGCCCTATGGTACAGAAGGGGAAACCAAGGCACAGAGAGGTGAAGTAACTTGCCTGAGGCCACACAGGAAGAAAGTCATAGAAGCTGGAATTTGAAACCAGGCAGGCTGGAATCTTGGAAAATACCTGGCAAATAGCAACTCTTTTGTTTCCCTTACTTCAAAAAAGATTGTCTTAGAAAATTACTATTTTGCATCCCCTCATGGGAAATCATAGGTCCAGGAAATGCTTGTCTATGGCTGCCGAAATCAGGTGCAAGACTGATGAGAAATTTTACTGGGCAGGGATGAGGTGGCACCGCCAGAGCCCCCAACAATCCTAACGGAGAAAGAGGGACAAGGGCCCTTCTCTGGGCCCCTGAGTGAGGTGACAGCAAATTCGTGGCGCCATCTACAAACCTTACCCCGCCCACACACACAAAAAGAACCTGAATCGGATCAAGACTCTCACCGTGATCACCACTTTGCAGAAAACAGATGGATAAAGTTGCCTGTGAATTGACACCATGAGGACACAATCAGCCAAGTCCAGAATGTGGGACAGTCTAGAGGACAAATGACCCGATTTCCCCAATGACTCAATGACATGGAAAAAAGAAGCAAGGGGTGGGGCTGGCCTGCTGGCACAGTGGTTAAGTTTGAGCGCTCTGCTTCGGCAGCCTGGGGTTCGTGGGTTTGGATCCCAGGGGCGGACCTAGCACTGCTCATCAAGCCATGCTGTGGCGGCATCCCACATACAAAATAGAGGAAGATGGGCACAGGTGTTAGCTCAGGGCCAGTCTTCCTCACCAAAGGAAAAAAAAAAAAAGCAGAAAGGGAGACTTAAAATACATGCAAACAGATTCTGGGCTCAGAAACATAGAAACACATTTTCCACTTATGTGAATGTCTGGTAGGGTGTTCGAAAGACACGAGGATGCGGGATGATTGTTTGTTACATAACCCTTAGCGGCTGTGGCCCTCAGTCACTAAATGCTGTGCTAGTGTCATAACCATTGTGACAACTCAAAATGCCCTCACACATTCCCAAAATGTCCCCCGGGGATGGCACTCCTGAAGGGAGGACTGCCTCCTTAACTCTTCCGCTCGCCTGTTCCAGGACCAGGGCAATGCTGGTCAACACTAAAAGCCAGCTTTCTGGAGAAAAGAACCCTGGTGGGCGGCATCTGCCAACTTCCACGGTGTAAATATTTTCACCATGGCCAGTTTCGAGCTGCCAACATGACATCATTGAACACAGAATCCAAGAGATGCTCAACAGGACTCTGTTCTATAAAACCCCTGCTATACAGCTATGATAAATGTAAATAACCCCGAGAGACAGATAATAGGAAAATAATTAGAGCATGATGACTTTTGAGCATTCATTACCTTTTTTTTTTTGGTGAGGAACATTGGCCCTGAGCTAACATCTGTGCTAATCTCCCTCTATTTCATGTGGGACGCCGCCACAGCGTGGCTTGATGGGCAGGGCTGGGTCTGCACCCGGGATCCGAACCTGCGAACCCCAGGCTGCTGAAGCGGAACAGGTGAACTGAACAACTGCATCACCAGGCTGGCCCCCACTACCTTTGGTTTTTGATATAATGTATTCACCTGTAAGTGATCCCATTTAATTCTAGGTCATGGCTGTGTTTAAGTGCCAGCTTGCAATACTCCTAGAAATTTCGCCATCGGCTCTCTTGAGAGGTATGTGCTGACCCCAACACACGGCTGCTTGGGATCTGCCCTCATCTTTGGTGCATCCGGTTGGTCTGCTCGGCTGGTGTCCCCTCTAGGCCGCTGGGGACAGGTGCAGGTCCAGCAGAGCTACGGGGAAGGGTCCTGGTATTGCTGTCATTCTCTCTTCAGGACAGTCCCCAGCCCATACCCTCCAGGATTCTTTCTGCTCCACCTGTTCCGTAAATATTTAATTAAGCATCTACTATGTTCTGAATTCCACCTGGGGAAAGAGCAACGAGAATCTCCGACTTCAGGGCACTTCCGTAGTACTCGCCCAGGACTTGTTAAATAAATTAGCGCAATTAACATGGTCGCTCACAACTCTGCAGACGTCCAGTTGACTTTCGGCCATAAAGAGGAACGAAGCCCTGATACGTACTCCAACACAGTGGATGAAGCCAGATGCAAAAGCTGCATACTGTAGGATTATTGATACGAAATGTCCAGAAGAAGCAAAT
Organism: Equus quagga; assembly: GCF_021613505.1. Classification (NCBI taxonomy): domain Eukaryota; kingdom Metazoa; phylum Chordata; class Mammalia; order Perissodactyla; family Equidae; genus Equus; species Equus quagga. Next base: position 9,953 of record NW_025795650.1, read on the forward strand.
TTACGGAGACAGAAAGTAGATTAGCGGTTGCCAGGGGTTGTGTGGGGGGGCAATAGGGATGTGACGGTTAATGGGTACGGGTTTATTTTTGAGGGAATCGAAATGTTCTGGAATTCGATAGTGGTGATGGTTGCACAACATGGTGAGTGTCCTAATACCACTGAATTATACACTTTAAAACAGCCAATTGACTATTGCCATATCAGCCTGTGATATGACTGCTCGCCCCCACCCCATCGCTCCTGTTGCCCCCGGGAGAGAACTCGCCAGCCCTCAGGGCCTCCTCTGCGCAGCCCGGCCTCTCCTGGAAGCCTCCATAAGTTTCTCCCACAGCACCGGGAGCCCCAGCAGCTTCTGGGTCTTGCTGTGCCTTCCACTTTGCTCTCTCAAGACACCAAGGCTCAGAAGGCCAAGGAGAAGGTCCCTCAGGGAAGGTGACACAGAGGCAGGTTCTAATCCAAGCCACTCAGTCCTGTGAAAAAGTGACATAAGCGGAGCCATTTTAAATCACGGTCGGAGCAGCCACGCCAGAGGGACTGCCTTGCCCATCATCTCGTTCCTTGAACCTTGGACTGGACCAAACTGGCAATTGTTTTACAAGCAACTGGGTCTCGATGAGTCAGGAGGAGCCTGGACGTCCTGATGGCAGAGACTGAGGACTGAGGGCTCGGGGACGATGGGATCAATGGTCAAGCGGCCGTTGAGCCAAAGCCAGCTTTCTGCCTCAACTCCAGATAAAATTTGTTGTCATACGAGCTCCCTTCTTGGCCTTTAAAAGCCCCTGACTTTTCCTCCCCAGCGGGACACTGTTTGGTTTTCCGCCTGAATCTGTGCTCCCGAATTGCGATTCTTTGATCCCAAAGAAACACTTTGCCTCTCAAACTGGCTTCTGTTTTTCCCAACCCCCTGCGCTCCCCTTTGCAATTTGGGGTCAAGGCTCGTCTGTCTTCCTGAGCCACCAAGAACCCCCTTAACCCTCTGTTCCTGGTCTGCCCTCAGGACACAGTTTTATATGGTACCTCAACTTGAACCATCATCAAATAGTAATAATGGAATAATAGTATCTACGGTGACTGTAGGCCCCCTAGGGCAGGAACTCTATCGATGTCATTTATTGCTGTACGTTATCAACAACTGTGACCCACTTAATCCTCCCCACTCAGATGATCACTATCAACTGAGGCCTAGAGAGGTGCAGCCACTCACCCAAAGCCACACAGCGTGTAACCTGTAGAGCTAGGACTCGAACCCTGATCCCAAAGTCTGTTTTTTTTTTTTTAATTATGGTAAAATATATATACCATAAAATTGCCATCTTAATCATTTTTAAGTACCCAGTTCAGTAATGTTAAGTATATTCACACTGCTGTGCAACCAACCTCCAGGACTTTTTCATCTTGGAGAACTAAAATTCTGTACCCACTAAATAACAACTCCCCATTCTCCCCTCCGCCTCCACCTAGCATCTGCCACTCTACTTTCTGTCCCTTTGATTTTGACTACTCTGACGACCTCATGGGAGGAGAGTCATAGTCCTTGTTTTTCTGTGCCTGGCTTATTTCACTGAGCACACTGTCTTCCTGGTTCAACCATGTGGTAGCTTGAGTGAGAACTTCCTTCTTTTTTAAGGCTGAATGATTTCCCATTGTTTGGCTAGACGAATTGTGTTTGTCCATTCTTCCATCGATTGACACCTAGGTGGCTTCCACCGTTTGCCTTCTGAGAATAACGCTGTTATGAACATGAGCACGGTCTGTGTTTTTAAAAGCAACACTCGCTGCTCCTTTCGCACACGGAACCGTTTCTGCTAACACATGCTCAAAAGTGTATGTCGAGTAAATACCACGTCATGTTCTGCTTGGCTCGGCCCAGTCTTTTCCTTTTAATGGCCTCTGGGTTCTATGCTCTGGGTTCTGACCCTAGAACATGAGCCCTGGGCCACGGCAGCCGCAAGCCTGTTGTCTCTGATCTGCTGGTGTGCCAAGCCAGGAGCTCAGCACCGGCCCAGTGCACATTCGAGCCATTTAATAAATAACTATACACAGGCTGGGCAGGTGGCATAGTGGTTAAGTTCATGTGCTGTGCTTCTGTGGCCGCGGGTTTGCTGGTTCAGATCCTGGGTGCCGACCTGCACACCACTCGTCAGTCATGCTGTGGCAGCATCCCACATAGAAGAACTAGAATGACCTACAACTAGGATATAAAACAATGTACTGGGGCTTTGGAGGGAAAATAAAAGAGGAAGATCGGCAACAGATGTTAGCTCAGGGCCAATCTTCTTCAGCAAAAAAACAAAGAAAGAAAATAATTATTAAAAATAATAATAACAAAAATAAATAAATATATCGCTTCCTAGGGCTGTTGTAACAACATACCACAAACTGGGTGTCTTAAAGCAATAGAAAATTATTCTCTTACAGTTCTGGAGGCTCAAAGCCAATCTTTGCCTATGTTACTATATGGTGTCCTCCCCTGGTGTCTGTGTGTCACTGTCATGTTGGCATAAGACGCCCCCTACTCCAGTATGACCTCATCTTAACTAATGATGTCTGTAAAGACCCTATTTCCAAATAATGGTGCATTCTGGCATAGTGGGGATTTCAGCATATCTTCTGGGAGACACAATTTGACCCCACTGCAAACACGTACTATGTGCTCAATACTGTCTGGAGCAGTGGGCTATGAGACCTCTGTCTTTGGGGACATAAGTCGTTCCTGTCCTTCTGGGCTTCCTTTTTGTCCCCTCTGTCGAGGAGCAGGGGGAGGTCTTTGAAGGGCTCACCACCTTCTGCTTTGGACTTGCAACCCCGGTAAGGAAGTTAGTAAACATTTGTTGAATGACTTTGTGCCATTGCCTCGTGGCCGCGGGCCAGCTTCCACTTCGGCGCTTAGAAAATAGAAGCTGTTAACTTCCTCTTGCACCAAGAACAGAGGTGGGTGCTCCTGGTATGCCGATTAAACAGAACTAAATACACGAGCTCACACCACTGCACTCGGCTCCCGGCAGCCAGCCCGGGCCCGGTTGGGTCTCCCAGCAGGACCCCTCGGGGTGCAGAGCGGGGAGCTGACGTGGAGGGTGGCTGTGAGGATGCGTCTTCCAGATCTCCCCCAGCACCTACATCGTCCCCAGGATGTGCAGGACAAGACGAGCAGGAAGCCAGCGCTCAGCTCCCCAGCCGAGGGAACGAACGGGAGCTGTGATGGCCGCACAAGTTTTGTCGGGTCCCCCAAGTCTGCGAGCAATACCACATCTCTTCATTATTTTTTGTGAATCAACTTGACTTTGACTAAGAACAGGTCATCATCCCACAAAGCGGGCAAGAAATTCAGCGGGTGACCTCAATATCAGAGGGAAGTGTCGATGTGGGATTTCTTTTATATAATACC
>NW_025795651.1:0-13339 GCF_021613505.1 Equus quagga
GGTATTATATAAAAGAAATCCCACATCGACACTTCCCTCTGATATTGAGGTCACCCGCTGAATTTCTTGCCCGCTTTGTGGGATGATGACCTGTTCTTAGTCAAAGTCAAGTTGATTCACAAAAAATAATGAAGAGATGTGGTATTGCTCGCAGACTTGGGGGACCCGACAAAACTTGTGCGGCCATCACAGCTCCCGTTCGTTCCCTCGGCTGGGGAGCTGAGCGCTGGCTTCCTGCTCGTCTTGTCCTGCACATCCTGGGGACGATGTAGGTGCTGGGGGAGATCTGGAAGACGCATCCTCACAGCCACCCTCCACGTCAGCTCCCCGCTCTGCACCCCGAGGGGTCCTGCTGGGAGACCCAACCGGGCCCGGGCTGGCTGCCGGGAGCCGAGTGCAGTGGTGTGAGCTCGTGTATTTAGTTCTGTTTAATCGGCATACCAGGAGCACCCACCTCTGTTCTTGGTGCAAGAGGAAGTTAACAGCTTCTATTTTCTAAGCGCCGAAGTGGAAGCTGGCCCGCGGCCACGAGGCAATGGCACAAAGTCATTCAACAAATGTTTACTAACTTCCTTACCGGGGTTGCAAGTCCAAAGCAGAAGGTGGTGAGCCCTTCAAAGACCTCCCCCTGCTCCTCGACAGAGGGGACAAAAAGGAAGCCCAGAAGGACAGGAACGACTTATGTCCCCAAAGACAGAGGTCTCATAGCCCACTGCTCCAGACAGTATTGAGCACATAGTACGTGTTTGCAGTGGGGTCAAATTGTGTCTCCCAGAAGATATGCTGAAATCCCCACTATGCCAGAATGCACCATTATTTGGAAATAGGGTCTTTACAGACATCATTAGTTAAGATGAGGTCATACTGGAGTAGGGGGCGTCTTATGCCAACATGACAGTGACACACAGACACCAGGGGAGGACACCATATAGTAACATAGGCAAAGATTGGCTTTGAGCCTCCAGAACTGTAAGAGAATAATTTTCTATTGCTTTAAGACACCCAGTTTGTGGTATGTTGTTACAACAGCCCTAGGAAGCGATATATTTATTTATTTTTGTTATTATTATTTTTAATAATTATTTTCTTTCTTTGTTTTTTTGCTGAAGAAGATTGGCCCTGAGCTAACATCTGTTGCCGATCTTCCTCTTTTATTTTCCCTCCAAAGCCCCAGTACATTGTTTTATATCCTAGTTGTAGGTCATTCTAGTTCTTCTATGTGGGATGCTGCCACAGCATGACTGACGAGTGGTGTGCAGGTCGGCACCCAGGATCTGAACCAGCAAACCCGCGGCCACAGAAGCACAGCACATGAACTTAACCACTATGCCACCTGCCCAGCCTGTGTATAGTTATTTATTAAATGGCTCGAATGTGCACTGGGCCGGTGCTGAGCTCCTGGCTTGGCACACCAGCAGATCAGAGACAACAGGCTTGCGGCTGCCGTGGCCCAGGGCTCATGTTCTAGGGTCAGAACCCAGAGCATAGAACCCAGAGGCCATTAAAAGGAAAAGACTGGGCCGAGCCAAGCAGAACATGACGTGGTATTTACTCGACATACACTTTTGAGCATGTGTTAGCAGAAACGGTTCCGTGTGCGAAAGGAGCAGCGAGTGTTGCTTTTAAAAACACAGACCGTGCTCATGTTCATAACAGCGTTATTCTCAGAAGGCAAACGGTGGAAGCCACCTAGGTGTCAATCGATGGAAGAATGGACAAACACAATTCGTCTAGCCAAACAATGGGAAATCATTCAGCCTTAAAAAAGAAGGAAGTTCTCACTCAAGCTACCACATGGTTGAACCAGGAAGACAGTGTGCTCAGTGAAATAAGCCAGGCACAGAAAAACAAGGACTATGACTCTCCTCCCATGAGGTCGTCAGAGTAGTCAAAATCAAAGGGACAGAAAGTAGAGTGGCAGATGCTAGGTGGAGGCGGAGGGGAGAATGGGGAGTTGTTATTTAGTGGGTACAGAATTTTAGTTCTCCAAGATGAAAAAGTCCTGGAGGTTGGTTGCACAGCAGTGTGAATATACTTAACATTACTGAACTGGGTACTTAAAAATGATTAAGATGGCAATTTTATGGTATATATATTTTACCATAATTAAAAAAAAAAAAACAGACTTTGGGATCAGGGTTCGAGTCCTAGCTCTACAGGTTACACGCTGTGTGGCTTTGGGTGAGTGGCTGCACCTCTCTAGGCCTCAGTTGATAGTGATCATCTGAGTGGGGAGGATTAAGTGGGTCACAGTTGTTGATAACGTACAGCAATAAATGACATCGATAGAGTTCCTGCCCTAGGGGGCCTACAGTCACCGTAGATACTATTATTCCATTATTACTATTTGATGATGGTTCAAGTTGAGGTACCATATAAAACTGTGTCCTGAGGGCAGACCAGGAACAGAGGGTTAAGGGGGTTCTTGGTGGCTCAGGAAGACAGACGAGCCTTGACCCCAAATTGCAAAGGGGAGCGCAGGGGGTTGGGAAAAACAGAAGCCAGTTTGAGAGGCAAAGTGTTTCTTTGGGATCAAAGAATCGCAATTCGGGAGCACAGATTCAGGCGGAAAACCAAACAGTGTCCCGCTGGGGAGGAAAAGTCAGGGGCTTTTAAAGGCCAAGAAGGGAGCTCGTATGACAACAAATTTTATCTGGAGTTGAGGCAGAAAGCTGGCTTTGGCTCAACGGCCGCTTGACCATTGATCCCATCGTCCCCGAGCCCTCAGTCCTCAGTCTCTGCCATCAGGACGTCCAGGCTCCTCCTGACTCATCGAGACCCAGTTGCTTGTAAAACAATTGCCAGTTTGGTCCAGTCCAAGGTTCAAGGAACGAGATGATGGGCAAGGCAGTCCCTCTGGCGTGGCTGCTCCGACCGTGATTTAAAATGGCTCCGCTTATGTCACTTTTTCACAGGACTGAGTGGCTTGGATTAGAACCTGCCTCTGTGTCACCTTCCCTGAGGGACCTTCTCCTTGGCCTTCTGAGCCTTGGTGTCTTGAGAGAGCAAAGTGGAAGGCACAGCAAGACCCAGAAGCTGCTGGGGCTCCCGGTGCTGTGGGAGAAACTTATGGAGGCTTCCAGGAGAGGCCGGGCTGCGCAGAGGAGGCCCTGAGGGCTGGCGAGTTCTCTCCCGGGGGCAACAGGAGCGATGGGGTGGGGGCGAGCAGTCATATCACAGGCTGATATGGCAATAGTCAATTGGCTGTTTTAAAGTGTATAATTCAGTGGTATTAGGACACTCACCATGTTGTGCAACCATCACCACTATCGAATTCCAGAACATTTCGATTCCCTCAAAAATAAACCCGTACCCATTAACCGTCACATCCCTATTGCCCCCCCACACAACCCCTGGCAACCGCTAATCTACTTTCTGTCTCCGTAAATTTGCTTCTTCTGGACATTTCGTATCAATAATCCTACAGTATGCAGCTTTTGCATCTGGCTTCATCCACTGTGTTGGAGTACGTATCAGGGCTTCGTTCCTCTTTATGGCCGAAAGTCAACTGGACGTCTGCAGAGTTGTGAGCGACCATGTTAATTGCGCTAATTTATTTAACAAGTCCTGGGCGAGTACTACGGAAGTGCCCTGAAGTCGGAGATTCTCGTTGCTCTTTCCCCAGGTGGAATTCAGAACATAGTAGATGCTTAATTAAATATTTACGGAACAGGTGGAGCAGAAAGAATCCTGGAGGGTATGGGCTGGGGACTGTCCTGAAGAGAGAATGACAGCAATACCAGGACCCTTCCCCGTAGCTCTGCTGGACCTGCACCTGTCCCCAGCGGCCTAGAGGGGACACCAGCCGAGCAGACCAACCGGATGCACCAAAGATGAGGGCAGATCCCAAGCAGCCGTGTGTTGGGGTCAGCACATACCTCTCAAGAGAGCCGATGGCGAAATTTCTAGGAGTATTGCAAGCTGGCACTTAAACACAGCCATGACCTAGAATTAAATGGGATCACTTACAGGTGAATACATTATATCAAAAACCAAAGGTAGTGGGGGCCAGCCTGGTGATGCAGTTGTTCAGTTCACCTGTTCCGCTTCAGCAGCCTGGGGTTCGCAGGTTCGGATCCCGGGTGCAGACCCAGCCCTGCCCATCAAGCCACGCTGTGGCGGCGTCCCACATGAAATAGAGGGAGATTAGCACAGATGTTAGCTCAGGGCCAATGTTCCTCACCAAAAAAAAAAAGGTAATGAATGCTCAAAAGTCATCATGCTCTAATTATTTTCCTATTATCTGTCTCTCGGGGTTATTTACATTTATCATAGCTGTATAGCAGGGGTTTTATAGAACAGAGTCCTGTTGAGCATCTCTTGGATTCTGTGTTCAATGATGTCATGTTGGCAGCTCGAAACTGGCCATGGTGAAAATATTTACACCGTGGAAGTTGGCAGATGCCGCCCACCAGGGTTCTTTTCTCCAGAAAGCTGGCTTTTAGTGTTGACCAGCATTGCCCTGGTCCTGGAACAGGCGAGCGGAAGAGTTAAGGAGGCAGTCCTCCCTTCAGGAGTGCCATCCCCGGGGGACATTTTGGGAATGTGTGAGGGCATTTTGAGTTGTCACAATGGTTATGACACTAGCACAGCATTTAGTGACTGAGGGCCACAGCCGCTAAGGGTTATGTAACAAACAATCATCCCGCATCCTCGTGTCTTTCGAACACCCTACCAGACATTCACATAAGTGGAAAATGTGTTTCTATGTTTCTGAGCCCAGAATCTGTTTGCATGTATTTTAAGTCTCCCTTTCTGCTTTTTTTTTTTTTCCTTTGGTGAGGAAGACTGGCCCTGAGCTAACACCTGTGCCCATCTTCCTCTATTTTGTATGTGGGATGCCGCCACAGCATGGCTTGATGAGCAGTGCTAGGTCCGCCCCTGGGATCCAAACCCACGAACCCCAGGCTGCCGAAGCAGAGCGCTCAAACTTAACCACTGTGCCAGCAGGCCAGCCCCACCCCTTGCTTCTTTTTTCCATGTCATTGAGTCATTGGGGAAATCGGGTCATTTGTCCTCTAGACTGTCCCACATTCTGGACTTGGCTGATTGTGTCCTCATGGTGTCAATTCACAGGCAACTTTATCCATCTGTTTTCTGCAAAGTGGTGATCACGGTGAGAGTCTTGATCCGATTCAGGTTCTTTTTGTGTGTGTGGGCGGGGTAAGGTTTGTAGATGGCGCCACGAATTTGCTGTCACCTCACTCAGGGGCCCAGAGAAGGGCCCTTGTCCCTCTTTCTCCGTTAGGATTGTTGGGGGCTCTGGCGGTGCCACCTCATCCCTGCCCAGTAAAATTTCTCATCAGTCTTGCACCTGATTTCGGCAGCCATAGACAAGCATTTCCTGGACCTATGATTTCCCATGAGGGGATGCAAAATAGTAATTTTCTAAGACAATCTTTTTTGAAGTAAGGGAAACAAAAGAGTTGCTATTTGCCAGGTATTTTCCAAGATTCCAGCCTGCCTGGTTTCAAATTCCAGCTTCTATGACTTTCTTCCTGTGTGGCCTCAGGCAAGTTACTTCACCTCTCTGTGCCTTGGTTTCCCCTTCTGTACCATAGGGCCACTAAGAGTGTCCACCTCACAGAATGGTGAAGATGGAAGGAAGTTGGTAGGCCAGGTAAGTGCTAAGAGTCATTTGCCAAAATAAATAAATGTAGGACCCTCAGAGTCAGGAACAGCCTGGCCCAGCTGTTCTCTGCCCGCCTCCTCCAGGCTGCCTTCCCGGCCTGTGTCCAGCAGGCATGTGGGGAGGGAGGAGGAGCTTCAGGCTCAGGTGGCTCCAGCAGCCCAGCCACCCCACCTCTCACTGACTCTGGGAGGCCAGGGAGATCCTGGGCGGGGTTTTCCCTCCACCACGGTGCGGTGCCGGGTGCCGGAAGTTTCAGGAGATTTCTGAGTGAAGAGTCAAGCCCCAGAGAGCTGCTTGCAGAGCCACCTTGTCGTGCAGTCCCCGGTTCCTACAGCCAGAACCAGGTAGCAGGTGAGAGATGGCGAGAGGGGGCTCTCCCTGCACCCTGCAGCGTGCTCGCGTGCGTGCACACACACACACACACCCGGGGCAGAGAGCTGGGCACAGCCTTGTTCCCGGGGAATCGGGGAGTGGAGCCTCAGCCGTCTACTCCTGGGTCTCTGGTCCCCTCTGGGATGCACCCACCTCGGGACCTCTGGAAGCAGAGGGTCCATCCCTCACAGCCCCAGACACCCATGTCCTCTGCCCCCAGCACACCAGGCATCTGACTTGCCCATCACTCCTCAAGCCAGCTGCCCTCCTCAGCCCCCATCACCTTCCTTCCTCGAAGATCTGTTCCTTGAGCCCCCACCCCCTCTGTCACCACCACGCTCCCCTCCCCCACCCGAGGCCACCAGCTCCCTCCCTCCCTCCTGTCACCCGTTTCCTGACCGACCTGAGAGTGAATGTGCCTCTGGAAAGGCCAGGGCGGCGCCAGTAGGAACGAGAGTTCCATTCCCATCTTGTAGGCTGCTCCCTGACCTCTGACCTCCGGGATGGAGGGCAGGACCCACCCACAGGACCCAGGGGTCCCCCACCCCGGGAGGCGTCTTGGTCCCTTGCTCCCTAATCCCGTCCTGAGTCACCCCTTCCACTCTAGGCCCAGAATCAAGTCAGGGACTTCAAACTGGTGGCCCCACATTTTTGTCTTAAACTCTTTCCCCAGCGTGGTGATTATAGTGCGACTTTGGGAGGCCAGGAGGGAGCTGGGGTGGTGATGAACTGGGTGACCTGAGCTTACGGCGGGGAGGAGCCGAGAAAGGGAGGGAGAGGCTTTCGGAGAACAGGGAACAGGACTTGCAAATCCCAGGGTGTGACTGGACTGGACCTGGGGAAGGGGAAGATGGGGTTACTGCACGGAATAGGCTGGTGACCAAGCCTGGGGGGTGGGCAGCCCTGGGAGGGCTGTGAGCTGACGGGCAGGCTCAGCTCTGGGTGTGGGGACACACGGGGCTCTAGAAGGCAGAGGATGACGCCAGGTCTGGGATAGAGAGACGTGGAAGAGACGGAGAGAATTAAAAAGAAATTATTGGCAGATATTGGTGGCTCCACTTTTCTGAGGGACCTGGAGGCTGGATTCCTCCTTCAAAGTTGGGGCTCCTTTCTGTCCTGCGTCCTACTGTGATTCCCCCAAGGGACCACCCTCAGGGGACTATGACCCCCCCTCTTTCCACTCCCTCCATGGCTGGCCTGAAGTGCCTGGCGCAGCTGTAGAGACTGAGGGCAGATAAGGAGATTGACTCCCTGACCTCAGGGGACCCCAGGAAAGGCAGGCTCCTCCCATTTACCAGAAGTGGCACCACCTCAGACTCCAGCCGTGGATACTCCCCAAGCTTTCCCCGCAGATGTCAAGCGAGCTGCTAGCTGAGTCTCCTCCCATCCCAGCTGCCACCCCAGCCCTGGCCAGACGAAGACTGACATCCCTTGGCTGAGCCTGGCATCAGCGTGCGGCTGGGGTATTAACCCTGCTCCAGTAACAGGTCCAGCCTGTTGTCAGCATTCACCGCAGGTTTTTGTTTTTTAATTTTTTTTATGGTTTCATCATATGTAGAACTTTTTTTTTTTTTCAGGAAGATTAGCCCTGAGCTAACATCTGCTGCCAATCCTCCTCTTTTTGCTGAGGAAGACTGCCCCTGAGCTAACATTCATGCCCATCTTACTCTACTTTATATGTGGGACGCCTACCACAGCATGGCGTGCCAAGCGGTGCCATGCCTGCACCCTGGATCCGAACCGGTGAACCCCAGGCCACCGAAGCGGAAAGTGTGCACCTAACTGCTGCGCCACCGGGCCGGCCCCCATCACCGCAGGCTACCCATGTGCTCACACAGGCCTGGAGAGAGGCGCTCTTACTTATCCTCCCAATGTTTCGGATGACGACACTGAGAGGTCAAGGCCCTCGGTCAAGGTCACACAGCTGATAAGAGCAAAACCTCAGTGGAGGCTCCACTCCCAGACTCTGGGTTTGGCCCCGTGAGGTTGTCGCCACCTCTTCCTCCTCTCCCTGCAACCCCGTCAAGGCCAGGGCGCCAGGTCTGGAGGCGCTTGCCATGCTAGCTAGACTCCTCAGCAGGGACCCATCCCCCTTCCTGGGTCAGGAGGGAGGGAACAGCCAAGGAGGCTGAGAGATTGTTCTAGAACATTCTGTGTTTCTTTTGACCCAAACAAAACTAGCCCTATTGTCTTTCTGTCTTCTGTAAACAAATGTCAAAGGGACATTCAGGGCCCCCTCCCCCTCCTGCCAGCCCAGTGATTAAGAGGTTTGATTGCAAAAGTCAGATCTTCCAATATGCATCTTTTTACCTACGAGATACTGGGAAATGAAGACCAAAAAAACCAAACCAGAAGACAGGGACGTGAGGAAATGAGAGATTCGAGGGAGGGAGGGAGAGGTTGGTGGAGACTGAATGAGAGAAGGAGCAAAAAACAGATGGAGCCAGAGGGGACCAGAGAGGTGGAGACCCCATTCCTTCTGCCTCTGTTTCCTGGGCACCTACTGTGTGCCGAGCGGTTTCCGAGGGCTCTGGGGGACGCACAGGGAACACGACAGACACTGTCCCATCCTTCATGGAGCTGTGTGTGTCATCAAGAGACGGAGACCCAGGGTCCTGATGGGGACTGACGTGGAGAGAATGGGGACAGAGCAGGAGCTACCGATGGGACCCCGTGGAGACACATCTCTCTTGCCTGCCTTCTTCTCTCTCCCTCCCTCTGTCTGTCTCTCCTCTTATTCTATTCCTGTGTTTTTCTCCCTGTCTTCATCTTTCTCGGTCCATCTCAGTCTCTCTTGGTCTGTCTGTCTCTCTTCCTGCTCTCTTTCTCTGGTTCTGCGCCTGTGTTTGTTGGTTTTTTCCTCCTGATATTATTATGGCTCCTTCAACTTTCTTTAGGTTTTCTTTTCTTTCTTTCTTTTTTTTTTTTTCCTGCAGGGAAAGATTGGCCCTGAGATAACATCTATTGCCAATCTTCCTCCTTTTTTTTTTTTCCTCCCAGTGATGGTTGTATATCCTAGCTGTAAGTCCTTCCACTTCTTCTATGTGAGCCACTGCCACAGCATGGCTACTGACAGATGGGTACTGTGGTTCCAAGACTGGGAAGCAAACCCGGGCTGCCGAAGCAGCGAGAGTACTGAACTTTAGCCACTAGGCGTCAGGGCTGTCTCTCTCCCTGTCTTTTTCTCCATTTCTGTCTCTCTATTTCCCTCTCTTCCCTCTTCTTGGTCTCTTTTTCCGTCTCTCCCTCCCTCCCTCCCTTCCATACCCTACTCTCTCCCTTCCTTTCCTCCATCGTTCTGTCTTCCCACAAACATTGCCATTGGCACAGCCCCCCTCCCCTGCCCCATGTCCTGTGCTTGGCAAATTCAGAGCCAGAAAGAGGAGCCAAGTTTACTCCTTGCCCTTCAAGTGCCCACAATCTAGTTGGAGAAAGAATTCAAGAAACACTCTGGAGCTCTCCGTCCTCCTACGTTGGTGCTCCCCCCCCCACTTTCTCCAGCTTCCTCCTGCCTCCCAATCCCCAGAGACTTCCTGTCTCTCCAGAGTCAAGTGGTCTTGAGGAATCCTGTGAGGATCTGGACAGGAATGAAAGTGCAGTGCGGCCTTGAGAGAACAGGAGCCAGGAGGCCACTGGGGACCCAGTGGTACTTTCTTTCTCTCCCTCCTTTAGTGTGATCTCACTCACTTTTTACTCTCAGGGCTGAATTCACCCTGCTCGTGGATTTCTCGGTTCAGTTAGGGATGGCTTAGCATGGCCGCACCAGCAGCCAGACCGCATGCACTTAACCACAGTGCTGTGTCCTGTCAGAGTCACCATGTGAAGGACATTCCACACAGGGCTTAGGGAATGGAGACCTTCTTCTCACTGGCAATGAGGAGGGGGCCTTATCTGGATCTTGTGGACCGTAAGACAGAGAATCTCCTAAGCATCTGCTGAGCCAACCCAGCCCCCGGCTCCTTCTGTTCAAGTGGAACAGGAAGTTGTGCCACCCAGGAGTCCATTTCTGCTTGGGCTCAACACCTGCAGAGGACCCAGGTGAGGCCCAGACCCCCAGCTGAGTTGGTCCCATTCAAATCCAGGCATCTAGTTGACAAGCCTGATTTTCTTCCGGAAAGGTAACTCTCACGCAATCTTACTGGGCTCTGAAGGTTTTGGTGACTTATGAACCAGAAGCAAGGACGTCGCTACATTAGGTCCTGTGCCAACTTGGGTTATTCATGATTATCTGTAATAGACCGCACCTGCTTAGCTTCTGTCAGCTTCCTGGTTCAAGCAGGTCACACCCTGCTGTAGCTAGCCCCGATGTTCTCTTCTAAAAGGCCACTTGGTTCAGTCCTTCGAGCGGCCATGTAAACCCCACACCAAATCACCTGGAAACCTTTCCTCTCTGATCTCCCTTGGTGCAGAGCCTCCAGGATAGGCTGCCGGAAAGCCTGTTTGTGAGGAAGAGTTTTAAAGGCTGGGCGGGAGCCTCGTATCTGCAGGGAAGGAAGTGAGAAGTCTTTGAAAGAGCTGAGAGGTCAGAAGGCTTTCGTTCTTTTGACTCCGCCCAGCTACTCCCCTGTCTGGTGCTCAGAGTCCAGTCTTATCGATCAGTGGTCAAACCCAGCCTTTGATGGTGGCAACGCAGTCCAGGTGTTCGTCCCACCTAGACAACAGAATGACAAATCCCGGGGCTGGCCTGGTGGTGCAGCGGTTAAGTGCACACGCTCTGCTTTGGCGGCCCGAGGTTCGCCGGTTCTGATCCCGGGTGTGGACATGGCACCGCTTGGCAAGCCATGCTGTGGTAGACGTCCCCCATATAAAGTAGAGGAAGATGGGCATAGATGTTAGCTCAGGGCCAGTCTTCCTCAGCAAAAAGAGGAGGATTGGCAGCAGATGTAAGCTCAGGGCTAATCTTCCTCAAAAAAAAAAAAAAAAGGAAGAATAACAAAGCCCATCACTCATTTTGGGATGTATCTCAGCAATGATAAAGTGTTAGTGGTGGTGATGCTAAGTAATGATTGTTCTGCTTTTCCTTACTGTCTGTCCTGTGCAACCAACCCATTCCTGCAACTAATTTCTGTTGTAGCCAGAGCTGAAAAGAACAGGTTGTATATTTCTTCACATATACAGGGGTCTTCTGGGATTCCTTGGCCAGTAACTGAGGTTCTCTTGAGCTCTCTGCACATCGCTGCAGGTATCTCGTGGCTGCTGGTCGCTCTGCTTCAGCCTGCCTCTGACATGGCCCCACCGCTCCGCTCCCTGCTCTCTCTTTCAGCATCACCTGCTGTGGTCTCCTAGAACGCTATTTGATCTTTGTCCCCAGTTCCTGGTACACAGCTCCTAAGATCTTTGGCCCTTCCTGAGTGATCGCGGTCATAAGAGTGTCTTTGGTTCTGACGAGGTGACTCTTAGCAGGCCTCTAGATAGCTTCAAAATGGGGGCTGGTCACCAGAAAGACCGAGCTTGGATGACAAGGTTGGAACTTCGAGCCCCACCCCCAACCTCTGGGGCGGGGAGAGACTGGAGGGTGAATCCGTCGCCCATGGCCACTGATTTAATCAGTCATGCCTGGGGAACGAAACCGCCACAAAAACCCTGAACAGCGGGGTTCAGACAGCCTCTGAGTTGGCAAATACATCCGCGAGCCAGGAGGTTGGCCCACCGCAACTCCACAGGGACAGGAGCCGCTGTGCTCTGGACCCTCCTGGACCTCGCCCCGTGTCCCTCTTCCTCTGGCTATTGCTGTCCTTTATAATGTGCCAGTGAATGTGAGTAAGGTGCCCTCCCGAGTTCTGTGAGCCATTCTAGCAAACTGTCAAACCTGAGGGGGGGGGTCATGAGTACATCTGCTTTGTGGCTGGTGCATCAGAAGTGTGAATGGCCCAGGATTCGTGATTGGTGTCTGAAGCGGGGGCCGGTCTTGTGGAATTGCACTCTTTAACTTGTGGGATCGGATGCTAACTCCAGGTGGATCGTGTGAGAATTGAGTGGAATTGAATTATTGGACACCCAGTTGGTAGCAGGAGGAAAAAAATCCCCCCTCACCTGCCAGCTGCCTTCTGAGCCTTTTAGTAAAAATACTCGAGAGAGAGAATTGGCCAATTCATCTTGTAGGGCCAGCGTACACTTGTCAGAGGCCACAGCCAATCAATGGAGAAGCCACCGTGGACTCAGGTGTCTATCTCAAGTTCAGGTGTCTGTGGCCAGGAGGTAGGCAGGGCAAGTGGCTGAGTTCTTGATGGGCGGGGCAGTTTCCCTTCCCAAAGGATAGAGATGGGCAGGGCATGCGAAGACGGACGTGTCTAGAAACTGGGTCCTCGGTAGGCTCAGACACTTGTGCTCACCATATAGAGACACCCACATATGTCCACTCATAGTCTATAAACACCCACATTAAAACATACAATGTATGTGCATATAAGGTATGCACACTCATATATACACACATGCCATGTGTTCACAAATACCTACACACTATATGTATATAGTACACACCCATATGTGTACACAATAAATACACCTTCGTACATTACAGTGTGCACATGTCCGTTTACATGCACAGTTTCACACCCACATATGTGCACAATGTATAGATACTCATATGCACACACACACTATATGTATATCCATATATACTCGTACAAAGCACGTGCCATGTGTACACACACAATGCACACATATCTACATGTGTGAACACACACCTATGAACCCAATGTAAACACACCCACACGACACACACTCTAGAGACATACCTGCATACACGGACCTGAGTATTCACATTCGTTTACAGCACACAAAGTAAACCCACACCCACACACACCCACACGGGTCTGTACTCACAACTGCGCCGCCACGTTCCTGCGCCACGGCAGGGCCTCCATCCCCGGAGCTAACGTCCCCTGCTCTCCCTCCCCTGACAGCCATGCTCAGCACTCAGGCGCCTTTCTTCTTCCCCATGGGCCACTTCATCCTCTTCGTCTTCGTGGCTTCCACCATATTTCACATTCAGCAGCGGCTAGCAAAGATTCAACGCACAGGGGAGTTGGTGCCGGCGATGAGGCCAGCGCTGGAGACCATGGAGAGAACCACCACCAACCAGCCACTCATCCCAAGGGGTATGTGGACGATCAATGCAATAGGTCGCCTGGGGAACCAGATGGGCGAGTACGCCACCCTGTACGCGCTGGCCAAGATGAACGGCCGGCCGGCCTACATCCCGGCCCAGATGCACAACACCCTGGCCCCCATCTTCAGGATCACCCTCCCCGTCCTGCATGGTGACACGGCCAGCAGGGTCCCGTGGCGGAACTACCACCTGAACGACTGGATGGAGGAGCGGTACCGCCA
>NW_025795652.1:0-3945 GCF_021613505.1 Equus quagga
CAATATCAGAGGGAAGTGTCGATGTGGGATTTCTTTTATATAATACCCAAATCCCGGTGCCATCACTTAGGGTCCTGGCAGGGGGTGGATCACTCACCGGGGGCAACGTGAGAGGTGCTTAATTGGGTGATTTACAAAGGGGTGGGTGGGGAGCAGGGAAACCAGTGAGAGATGGTACAGCTCCCAGGGACTAGCAACAAGGGGGAGCTGTCATGTCCCCAGGTCAGCAGGGGTGGATCTGGGACAATAAGTACCTCAGCTTCACTCTCCTTCCTCCTCTGATCTCTGGACTGTGAAACCACTGACCCAAGCCAACAGAATGCCATTGGGCGAGGGAGCCCCCAGATACTGTCTTAGTCACTTCATGCTGGTATAACCAAGATCCCACAGACTGGGTGGCTCAAACCACAGGAGTTTATTCCTCCCGCTTCTGCAGGCTGGGAAGTCCAGGATCAAGGTGCCCGCTGATTTGGTTCCTGGGAAGAGTCCCCTGCCTGGTCTGCGGACGGACAGCGGAGAGAGAAACCATCTCTCTCGTGTCTCGTTCTTCTAAGGGCACCAACCCCATTCATGAGGGCTCCACTCTCCCGACCTAATTACCTCCCGCAGGCCGCACCTCCTAACACCATCACCCTGGGGATGAGGGCATCAACGGAGAGACCTGGTGGGGGACCCGTACACTCGGGCCATAGCAGACACCATCAGACAGCCTCCCGGGGCCCAGAACAGGGTGGAGAAAGCTGGAGAAGAGATCCGGAGAGGCGGCGGAAGGGACCTGGCATACGGGTGTTCTGCTGAAATGGGGGGCATGGTGGCCATCCACCTCACTACTCTGACGCTGCTGCCCTTGACGCAGGGCCAGGACACGGGCCCGAGGTTCCCTCTACTTCTGGCTCGAGGCTCTCCAAAAATGATAATTTGGGGAAAGATCGTGGCTGACGGAAATCATCCTGAGGAGGAGGGCTGGCCCCGAGCGGATGGAGGACAAGAGGGAAGAGGAGGAAAGCCAACTGGCCTGGACAGGGAGGCCTGGGCGCCTGTGGTCGTCAGCTTATGGGCTGAATTGTGTCCCCACAAAAGTTCATCTGTTGCAGTCCTAACCCCCATCACCTGAGAATGTGACTGCATTCGGAGACAGGATCTTTATAGATGGAATGAAATCCAAATGCAGTCATTCGGCGGGCCGTAACCCATCATGACTGGTGTCCTTATAAGAAGAGGAAATTCGGACACAGACGCGCACAGAGGGAAGACGTAAGGACGCAGGGAGAAGACGGTCATCTTCGAGCCAGGGAGGGAGGCCTGGAGCGGAGCCTCCCCTCAGCCATCGGAAGGAACCAACCCTGCCGACCCCTGGATCTGCCTTCTGGCCTCCAGAAGTGTGAGAGGAGCAGTGCTTGTGGTTTGAGCCACCCCATCGGCTCTAGCCAACTCAGGCACCAGCCTCCAAGATGGCGCGCAACGATCCTGCCCTCCTGGTCTTCATACCCTTGTGCAGACCCCTCCGCACTGAATGAGGGCAGTTCTGTGTGGTTGGCTGGACATTACAGAAGTGATGTGTGGGACTAGCTGAGGCTAGACGGTAAAGGGTGTTGCCGTTTCCACCTTGGTCTCTTGGCTTTCTCTCTCTGGAGGAATCCAGCCACCACGTTGTGAGGACACTCCAGTAGCCCCCCAGACACCCACATCCAGGGAACCTGACCAGGGGCCAAGAGCCAGCACCGACCTGCCAGCCATAGAAGTGGATCCCCCAGCCCCAGGCGAGCCCTTGGATGACTGTGGCCCGAGCTGACAGCTGACAGCAACCTCACTGGAGGTCCCAAACAGAACCACCCAGCTAAGCCCCTCCAGAAGTCCTGACTCACAGAAACTGTAAGAGATAATAAATTATCGTTGTCCCTTTTTTGAGGAAGATTAGTCCTACCATCTGCCACCAATCCTCCTCTTTTTGCTGAGGAAGACTGGCCCTGAGCTAACATCCGTGCCCATCTTCCTCTACTTTATATGTGGGACGCTACCACAACGTGGCTTGCCAAGGGGTGCCATGTCCACACCCGGGATCCAAACAGGTGAACCCCAGGCCGCCGAAGTGGAACGTGCGCACTTAACCGCTGCACCACCGGGCCGGGCCCTTGTTGTCATTTTAAGCTACTAAGTTTTAGGGTACTGTGTTATGTAGCGACAGACAGCTAATACAGGACCTCCCTCCCCGTCCTCCCAGAGCCTCCTCCTGCTTTAACAGTCCCCTCCCCTCAACCCTGCACCATGGAGTCATCCAGCAAGGACTTTAGCAAGCAAATTGGGGCCCAAAATGGCCCTGGGGAGATACAATATTATTAACACATGAAAGGAAAGGTGCTCAACCTCAGAAGTATGCCAAGAAACGAGGATTCAAATAAATAAGACACTTGGAAAGGGTTTAAAACAGGAAAGACATGTGATTGAAATGTTTTCTAACCTAGTGCCCCTCAGTTCGGTGCAAATTTTAAATGAACATAAATGATTCTATGTTCAGATTTCCTTTTAATACCCAAAGGGGAGTATTATACCAGTAAAAATAGTGGTATCTTCATACTTTAAAATACACTGAACAAGAAAACCAGGATTGTAATCAGTTCATCCAAGCTTTGTCCACACTGGGCTTTCTCAGAGCGGCTTTAGGGCCTGAGGGCACAGGCAGTGCCAAAGTGTGAGGTCATCTGTCCATACAGGTGACAGCTGACAGGGCGTCAGCTGGTCTCTGGGGCCCCTTGGGGTCAGCCGGCTGCTTCTATGACATGTGGCCTCTGGGCGTCTTTGCTGCTGCAGGCAAAGGCGTGGCGCTGAGTCCTGCTATCAGGGTGAGGCCCTCCCACCCCCGCCCCCAAATCAGGGGTCGGCCTCCCCACCAGGCATACCTCCCTGGGATTCATCCTTTCAAATCCTCGTTTCCCTCACATCCTTTCATGACAAGGCCCCCTTAAACCCGAAGCCTGAATTCTTAGCTGCCCAAAACACCTCATTCCCCTTTACCTGAAGGCAGGGACGGCTTCATCGCCAAACTCTCCCAGGAGGCAAGAGTGAAATATTTGGACTCCGTGCTCCCCGAGCTGCAAAGGAGAGGGCAAAAATGCCTTTCCGTCCTAAAGCAGTCCCAAAGTTCAGGGCCAACACTTACCGCGTGTTCCCAAGGCACTAAATGAACTCTGAGTTCCCACGAGGAGCGGCCGAGGTAAGTTCCGTGTTATTGCTCATCTTTCAGGTGGCACACTAAGGCACAGAGAGGTTGTCGCTTGTCTGAAGTCACCCAGCCAGGAAGCAGAGCAGCCTGGATTCAAACTGGGGTGTCGGATCCTGAGTCCGTGCTCTGCACCCCCCACACTGCCTGTGGGGCTGAGGGCGAGGGAGGAGCCCGCGCAGGGCTAAGGGCTGTTCCCTCCGGCCTGCCCCAGGTTGGCAGCAATGCCCACCCACTCTGGCAGGTAGGTCGCTTGTGGCCTGAAGATCATGCGGAAGGGGGAGCCGGGCAGGGTGAAGTTGGCCAGGTAGACGGTGTCCCCGCCCGTGAGGTAGGCGGCCCAGACCCCGAAGGTGCCCACGGTGATGATGGTGTGGTTGCACTGCACGAGCAGCGCAAAGTCCTTGGCAGGAGAGCCCTGACGGCCGTTGCCTGCGAATACCACGTCCCCGCGGGAGCTGTTGATGTTCTGCTGGCACCAGGCCATGTCGTCGCTGGTGACCACGAAGACCGGGCTGCGGTGGCGGGCCCGGAACCAGTCCAGGGCCTGCCGCAGGTAGCCCCTGTCGGCCAGCACGCCCTTCCACACCTGCGGCATGACGCGCACGTAGTCGCCCCGGCGCACGTGGACCCCCACGAAGGTGACCTGCTGGGCCCACTTGGCCTGCAGGGCTTGGAGAAATTTCTGGGCCTCCTCCCGCACGTGGTCGTGCAGCGTGAACTCCTGG
>NW_025795653.1:0-3900 GCF_021613505.1 Equus quagga
TGGCGGTACCGCTCCTCCATCCAGTCGTTCAGGTGGTAGTTCCGCCATGGGACCCTGCTGGCCGTGTCGCCGTGCAGGACGGGGAGGGTGATCCTGAAGATGGGGGCCAGGGCGTTGTGCATCTGGGCCGGGATGTAGGCCGGCCGGCCGTTCATCTTGGCCAGCGCGTACAGGGTGGCGTACTCGCCCATCTGGTTCCCCAAGCGGCCTTTGGAGTTGATAGTGAACACGCCCCTCTGCGGCAGGTGTCCGGGGACCAGGGCCACGTGGCCCGGGGAGGCCCAGAGGGTGGGCACCAGAGCCAGGCGCTGGTGGCAGTGGAAGATGGTGGACACCATGAAGATGACGACGAGGAAGTAGATGGTGGAGAAGGAAGGGCAAGCGGCCCAGAATCTCATGATGGCTGTGGGGAGAAGAGAGGACCTAAGTCAGGAGGGATGGCTGGGGGGACATGAGTCTCATTCACTTACCCCGCCCCCAAATCATTCATTCATTTACTCACTCAGCTCATCAAAGTGGGACCACTGGCCTCCACGCGGAGGACTGAGAGCATAGACCCTCGGCCCTTTCTGCCTGGGTCTGAATTCCAGCTCCACCCCTTATGAGCGCTGTGTGACTTTAGCCAAGTCACTTCACTTCTCTGAATCCCAGCTTCCTCACCTGTTAAACAGGGACGAACATGCTGACCCACTTGAAAGTGCCAACATCCGCCTGTATTTTACCTACACAAACAGCCGTTTCATGTAGCCCCAATCCAACAGAACTACCCCCCAGGTGTGCGCAAGGATTAAGCGAGGTGCCATTTTTAGGGCAGTGCCTCGCACACAGGAAGGGCTCTGTAAGCGCTGTAAAACAAACACTTCCAGAGTATTTGCTCCACGAGTCCTCGCCCCCGGGGGGTTCACAGTCTATCAAGGCGCCGTAGGGTGGAGGTTAAGAGCACAGACTCTGAGGCTAGTGCAGGTTCTGCCCGCTGCTGGCTGCGCAACGCTGAACACGGTCCTGAACTCCCTGGGCCTCAGTCTCCCCCTCCGAACGATGAGGTTAACCACAGTGCCCGCCCCACATGCCACTTGAAGCGGGCGGGAAGGGCTCCGGGTCACCGCCAGTGGGCGTGGCGGACCCCAGCTGCCCTGGCTGTCAGACACGCCCCGCCCCAATCTGGGCGGGCCCGCGACCGCCTCGGCCAATCAAATGCGGCGGCGGTGACGTCACCCGGCTTCCAGCCCGCGACTTTGGGACTCTCTCCGCGCTGCCACATCAAGCTGTATAGTTTCAGCTTTTACATTTAGGTCTGTGATGAGGTTTTTGGTGGGGTTTTTTTTTGGTAACCGCTTTATCGAGATAATATCCAAACACCATACAACTCACCCACTTAAAGTGTACGATTCAATGGCTTTAAGTATATTCAGAGCTGGGCAACCATCACAGTTTTAGAGAGTTTTTATCACCCCAGAAAGCAAGCCTGCCCCCCTCAGCCATCCCCCTGCCCAGCTTCGCCTCCTCCCTGCTCCTCTCTCCAAGGATCTACTTCCTGCCTCGTGGACTTACCTGCTCTGTTTCATACAAATGAAATCATACCGCGCGTGGCTCTTTGTGGTCGCCTCTTTCCCTTAGCATCCTATTCTCAAGGCTCCTCCGCGCGGTAGCAAGGATCGGAACTTCGCTGACTTCTCTTCACGGCCAACCAGTGTTCCATGACATGGATATGCCTGGCTTTAGCAATGGGTTGTGTCCTCTTTTTGACTATTACGCAGGACGCTGCTACGAACACGCGTGTGCCGATTTCTGCGTGGCCCTAAGTTTCCCCCTCCCTCGGGCACTTGCGTGGGAGTGAAACTGCTGGGTCACGCCATCCCTCTGTTTCACAGTTTCGGGAGCTGCCCACTGTTTTCCAAAACAGCGGCCTCATTCTCCTTCCCACCGGCAGCGTCGGAGGACTCGGATTTCTCCACATCGTGGCCCGCACTCGCTGCTGCCCGTCTGTTTGACCACAGTGGGTGTGCCGTGCGGGGGGCCCACACTTTGAACCACACCCAGACCACCCCAGCTCTGCCCTGACTCTGCTAGGCTCTGACTGGGCTCCAGGAGCCTCGGTTTCCCTGTCCTGTCATGGGACGGATAATATCATCTTCAGGGGCGGCTTTGTTTTGAGTCAGTCCCTCCTCCAGCTCTGACCTGGGCTCCCACAAACGGTCTTTTCCTCCCGGTCTCCAGTACATCCCGACCCGCTTTCTCCTCTCCCCTCCTTGTTCCCCCGACCAACCCCCTGGGGTTTCCCTGTGATCATTCCAGTGGCTCCAGCTCAAGAGTGCCCAGGTCCCTGCAGAGGCACTGAATTTCGTGGCCCCCACTCTTCCTCATCTGACCTGTCTCACGCACTCCAGGCTCCCCATCGCTTCCTTCGCTGGCCCCCTGAAATGTTTGGGTTCTGCGGGCCTTGCCTCAGCTCTCCTCCTACTACTATTAATCCTACCCCTTTGGGGCATCTGCACACTCGTGGGCCCTCCTGACAGGTCTCATGTTCAGCATGGGTCCCAGCGAGGTCGGCTGGCTCCGACCACAAGAGGCCTGAGCACGACATCACACTCCCTCCCCGCAGGTGCACAAGGAACGCCTCACTCGCTGTGTCAGCTTCCAAAAGCGAATCAGATCTGGCCCTGAGCCCCTGTTCTCGGTGGGCTGCTGACAACTGTGTCACAATCCTTATCCTGCCACTTGCCCAGTTCAGGTCCCGCCTGGGGTCCTACACGGAGGAGGATGCAGGCTTCAGCCTCCAGCCAGCTTGCCGGCCCAGCCAGAGCCCTGGGCAGGTCCCAAAGCCGGAGCGGGCGACCTGTTGGGGACTATGGGGACTGGAGCCTCACTTACCGAGGAGAAATCGGCTCAGGACAAAGTACCCACCACCCAGGGCCACCTCCCTCAGAAGGGCCCTGTGCGGGGTTTAACGCTCTGCTCTTGGTGTCTAGAAATCCTCAATAAACTTGAACAAGGGGCCCCATGTTTTCAGTTTCCCCGGGGCTCTGGGAATCAGGTCCTGCAGCCACCAGCTGTCTTTAAGTCTCAAGAGCGCCCTCTCCTGGCTTTTCATCAGCCTGAACAACTAAAAAGCAACGGAAAATAACGCTTGGAGGCTGACGCTTCTGGGGTTTGGTTCCCACCGCATGCTAGGCACCGGTCCCTGCGCTTACTATCCTGGTAGAGATTGGTGGCAAACCCTAACCTGAACTGAACTCATGTGGGGACAAGTCTGGCCTGAACCGATGTGTGGCTATTTGTAGACTTGACTCATCTGAGCGGGAATGCCCGTATGTTTTGCTGCAGAAACAACGCTTGATTACGGGATGCTGCCCAGACCCTGCTGGGGGAGTTACGTAATATCGGGTCTACACTCCGACGACTGTGCCAACGCACGGGTTCTGAACCACGACTGCTCCAAAAAGTTTCAGATGCGAGACTGCAGGCCTGTCTTTGCTCGCTTAGCCCTCGTGATCTCCCATGAGGAAGGTACATTTTTACGCCCATTTAACAGAGCAGGCAACTAAGGCACAGAGGGGTTAAGAAACTTGCTTTAGGTCACACAGCTAGGAAAGAGGTGGCGCCTGGATTTGAACCCAGGCAGTGTGGTTGAGGAACCTCAATGAACCATCCTGGATTTTTCCTGAGGGAGAGCACCCAGAAACACACTCTCAATCCAGTTACAGGTGCGGTTTGACCTGCCCCATCTCGTGGGGCCTCTGTTATTTCTGGGTCACCAGGGGAGAGACAGAAGATCTCTGGAAGCCCAGGGCCATGGGTCCCACCCTGCTGAGTGCCCTCAGAGCTGTGCCCTGGGAGGTCCCTCCCCAGGGTGCTGCGAGGGTGAAGGTGCCCAATACTTGAGGAACCCCCACACACACA
>NW_025795654.1:0-3945 GCF_021613505.1 Equus quagga
CCAGGAGTTCACGCTGCACGACCACGTGCGGGAGGAGGCCCAGAAATTTCTCCAAGCCCTGCAGGCCAAGTGGGCCCAGCAGGTCACCTTCGTGGGGGTCCACGTGCGCCGGGGCGACTACGTGCGCGTCATGCCGCAGGTGTGGAAGGGCGTGCTGGCCGACAGGGGCTACCTGCGGCAGGCCCTGGACTGGTTCCGGGCCCGCCACCGCAGCCCGGTCTTCGTGGTCACCAGCGACGACATGGCCTGGTGCCAGCAGAACATCAACAGCTCCCGCGGGGACGTGGTATTCGCAGGCAACGGCCGTCAGGGCTCTCCTGCCAAGGACTTTGCGCTGCTCGTGCAGTGCAACCACACCATCATCACCGTGGGCACCTTCGGGGTCTGGGCCGCCTACCTCACGGGCGGGGACACCGTCTACCTGGCCAACTTCACCCTGCCCGGCTCCCCCTTCCGCATGATCTTCAGGCCACAAGCGACCTACCTGCCAGAGTGGGTGGGCATTGCTGCCAACCTGGGGCAGGCCGGAGGGAACAGCCCTTAGCCCTGCGCGGGCTCCTCCCTCGCCCTCAGCCCCACAGGCAGTGTGGGGGGTGCAGAGCACGGACTCAGGATCCGACACCCCAGTTTGAATCCAGGCTGCTCTGCTTCCTGGCTGGGTGACTTCAGACAAGCGACAACCTCTCTGTGCCTTAGTGTGCCACCTGAAAGATGAGCAATAACACGGAACTTACCTCGGCCGCTCCTCGTGGGAACTCAGAGTTCATTTAGTGCCTTGGGAACACGCGGTAAGTGTTGGCCCTGAACTTTGGGACTGCTTTAGGACGGAAAGGCATTTTTGCCCTCTCCTTTGCAGCTCGGGGAGCACGGAGTCCAAATATTTCACTCTTGCCTCCTGGGAGAGTTTGGCGATGAAGCCGTCCCTGCCTTCAGGTAAAGGGGAATGAGGTGTTTTGGGCAGCTAAGAATTCAGGCTTCGGGTTTAAGGGGGCCTTGTCATGAAAGGATGTGAGGGAAACGAGGATTTGAAAGGATGAATCCCAGGGAGGTATGCCTGGTGGGGAGGCCGACCCCTGATTTGGGGGCGGGGGTGGGAGGGCCTCACCCTGATAGCAGGACTCAGCGCCACGCCTTTGCCTGCAGCAGCAAAGACGCCCAGAGGCCACATGTCATAGAAGCAGCCGGCTGACCCCAAGGGGCCCCAGAGACCAGCTGACGCCCTGTCAGCTGTCACCTGTATGGACAGATGACCTCACACTTTGGCACTGCCTGTGCCCTCAGGCCCTAAAGCCGCTCTGAGAAAGCCCAGTGTGGACAAAGCTTGGATGAACTGATTACAATCCTGGTTTTCTTGTTCAGTGTATTTTAAAGTATGAAGATACCACTATTTTTACTGGTATAATACTCCCCTTTGGGTATTAAAAGGAAATCTGAACATAGAATCATTTATGTTCATTTAAAATTTGCACCGAACTGAGGGGCACTAGGTTAGAAAACATTTCAATCACATGTCTTTCCTGTTTTAAACCCTTTCCAAGTGTCTTATTTATTTGAATCCTCGTTTCTTGGCATACTTCTGAGGTTGAGCACCTTTCCTTTCATGTGTTAATAATATTGTATCTCCCCAGGGCCATTTTGGGCCCCAATTTGCTTGCTAAAGTCCTTGCTGGATGACTCCATGGTGCAGGGTTGAGGGGAGGGGACTGTTAAAGCAGGAGGAGGCTCTGGGAGGACGGGGAGGGAGGTCCTGTATTAGCTGTCTGTCGCTACATAACACAGTACCCTAAAACTTAGTAGCTTAAAATGACAACAAGGGCCCGGCCCGGTGGTGCAGCGGTTAAGTGCGCACGTTCCACTTCGGCGGCCTGGGGTTCACCTGTTTGGATCCCGGGTGTGGACATGGCACCCCTTGGCAAGCCACGTTGTGGTAGCGTCCCACATATAAAGTAGAGGAAGATGGGCACGGATGTTAGCTCAGGGCCAGTCTTCCTCAGCAAAAAGAGGAGGATTGGTGGCAGATGGTAGGACTAATCTTCCTCAAAAAAGGGACAACGATAATTTATTATCTCTTACAGTTTCTGTGAGTCAGGACTTCTGGAGGGGCTTAGCTGGGTGGTTCTGTTTGGGACCTCCAGTGAGGTTGCTGTCAGCTGTCAGCTCGGGCCACAGTCATCCAAGGGCTCGCCTGGGGCTGGGGGATCCACTTCTATGGCTGGCAGGTCGGTGCTGGCTCTTGGCCCCTGGTCAGGTTCCCTGGATGTGGGTGTCTGGGGGGCTACTGGAGTGTCCTCACAACGTGGTGGCTGGATTCCTCCAGAGAGAGAAAGCCAAGAGACCAAGGTGGAAACGGCAACACCCTTTACCGTCTAGCCTCAGCTAGTCCCACACATCACTTCTGTAATGTCCAGCCAACCACACAGAACTGCCCTCATTCAGTGCGGAGGGGTCTGCACAAGGGTATGAAGACCAGGAGGGCAGGATCGTTGCGCGCCATCTTGGAGGCTGGTGCCTGAGTTGGCTAGAGCCGATGGGGTGGCTCAAACCACAAGCACTGCTCCTCTCACACTTCTGGAGGCCAGAAGGCAGATCCAGGGGTCGGCAGGGTTGGTTCCTTCCGATGGCTGAGGGGAGGCTCCGCTCCAGGCCTCCCTCCCTGGCTCGAAGATGACCGTCTTCTCCCTGCGTCCTTACGTCTTCCCTCTGTGCGCGTCTGTGTCCGAATTTCCTCTTCTTATAAGGACACCAGTCATGATGGGTTACGGCCCGCCGAATGACTGCATTTGGATTTCATTCCATCTATAAAGATCCTGTCTCCGAATGCAGTCACATTCTCAGGTGATGGGGGTTAGGACTGCAACAGATGAACTTTTGTGGGGACACAATTCAGCCCATAAGCTGACGACCACAGGCGCCCAGGCCTCCCTGTCCAGGCCAGTTGGCTTTCCTCCTCTTCCCTCTTGTCCTCCATCCGCTCGGGGCCAGCCCTCCTCCTCAGGATGATTTCCGTCAGCCACGATCTTTCCCCAAATTATCATTTTTGGAGAGCCTCGAGCCAGAAGTAGAGGGAACCTCGGGCCCGTGTCCTGGCCCTGCGTCAAGGGCAGCAGCGTCAGAGTAGTGAGGTGGATGGCCACCATGCCCCCCATTTCAGCAGAACACCCGTATGCCAGGTCCCTTCCGCCGCCTCTCCGGATCTCTTCTCCAGCTTTCTCCACCCTGTTCTGGGCCCCGGGAGGCTGTCTGATGGTGTCTGCTATGGCCCGAGTGTACGGGTCCCCCACCAGGTCTCTCCGTTGATGCCCTCATCCCCAGGGTGATGGTGTTAGGAGGTGCGGCCTGCGGGAGGTAATTAGGTCGGGAGAGTGGAGCCCTCATGAATGGGGTTGGTGCCCTTAGAAGAACGAGACACGAGAGAGATGGTTTCTCTCTCCGCTGTCCGTCCGCAGACCAGGCAGGGGACTCTTCCCAGGAACCAAATCAGCGGGCACCTTGATCCTGGACTTCCCAGCCTGCAGAAGCGGGAGGAATAAACTCCTGTGGTTTGAGCCACCCAGTCTGTGGGATCTTGGTTATACCAGCATGAAGTGACTAAGACAGTATCTGGGGGCTCCCTCGCCCAATGGCATTCTGTTGGCTTGGGTCAGTGGTTTCACAGTCCAGAGATCAGAGGAGGAAGGAGAGTGAAGCTGAGGTACTTATTGTCCCAGATCCACCCCTGCTGACCTGGGGACATGACAGCTCCCCCTTGTTGCTAGTCCCTGGGAGCTGTACCATCTCTCACTGGTTTCCCTGCTCCCCACCCACCCCTTTGTAAATCACCCAATTAAGCACCTCTCACGTTGCCCCCGGTGAGTGATCCACCCCCTGCCAGGACCCTAAGTGATGGCACCGGGATTTGGGTATTATATAAAAGAAATCCCACATCGACACTTCCCTCTGATATTG
>NW_025795655.1:0-3900 GCF_021613505.1 Equus quagga
TGTGTGTGTGGGGGTTCCTCAAGTATTGGGCACCTTCACCCTCGCAGCACCCTGGGGAGGGACCTCCCAGGGCACAGCTCTGAGGGCACTCAGCAGGGTGGGACCCATGGCCCTGGGCTTCCAGAGATCTTCTGTCTCTCCCCTGGTGACCCAGAAATAACAGAGGCCCCACGAGATGGGGCAGGTCAAACCGCACCTGTAACTGGATTGAGAGTGTGTTTCTGGGTGCTCTCCCTCAGGAAAAATCCAGGATGGTTCATTGAGGTTCCTCAACCACACTGCCTGGGTTCAAATCCAGGCGCCACCTCTTTCCTAGCTGTGTGACCTAAAGCAAGTTTCTTAACCCCTCTGTGCCTTAGTTGCCTGCTCTGTTAAATGGGCGTAAAAATGTACCTTCCTCATGGGAGATCACGAGGGCTAAGCGAGCAAAGACAGGCCTGCAGTCTCGCATCTGAAACTTTTTGGAGCAGTCGTGGTTCAGAACCCGTGCGTTGGCACAGTCGTCGGAGTGTAGACCCGATATTACGTAACTCCCCCAGCAGGGTCTGGGCAGCATCCCGTAATCAAGCGTTGTTTCTGCAGCAAAACATACGGGCATTCCCGCTCAGATGAGTCAAGTCTACAAATAGCCACACATCGGTTCAGGCCAGACTTGTCCCCACATGAGTTCAGTTCAGGTTAGGGTTTGCCACCAATCTCTACCAGGATAGTAAGCGCAGGGACCGGTGCCTAGCATGCGGTGGGAACCAAACCCCAGAAGCGTCAGCCTCCAAGCGTTATTTTCCGTTGCTTTTTAGTTGTTCAGGCTGATGAAAAGCCAGGAGAGGGCGCTCTTGAGACTTAAAGACAGCTGGTGGCTGCAGGACCTGATTCCCAGAGCCCCGGGGAAACTGAAAACATGGGGCCCCTTGTTCAAGTTTATTGAGGATTTCTAGACACCAAGAGCAGAGCGTTAAACCCCGCACAGGGCCCTTCTGAGGGAGGTGGCCCTGGGTGGTGGGTACTTTGTCCTGAGCCGATTTCTCCTCGGTAAGTGAGGCTCCAGTCCCCATAGTCCCCAACAGGTCGCCCGCTCCGGCTTTGGGACCTGCCCAGGGCTCTGGCTGGGCCGGCAAGCTGGCTGGAGGCTGAAGCCTGCATCCTCCTCCGTGTAGGACCCCAGGCGGGACCTGAACTGGGCAAGTGGCAGGATAAGGATTGTGACACAGTTGTCAGCAGCCCACCGAGAACAGGGGCTCAGGGCCAGATCTGATTCGCTTTTGGAAGCTGACACAGCGAGTGAGGCGTTCCTTGTGCACCTGCGGGGAGGGAGTGTGATGTCGTGCTCAGGCCTCTTGTGGTCGGAGCCAGCCGACCTCGCTGGGACCCATGCTGAACATGAGACCTGTCAGGAGGGCCCACGAGTGTGCAGATGCCCCAAAGGGGTAGGATTAATAGTAGTAGGAGGAGAGCTGAGGCAAGGCCCGCAGAACCCAAACATTTCAGGGGGCCAGCGAAGGAAGCGATGGGGAGCCTGGAGTGCGTGAGACAGGTCAGATGAGGAAGAGTGGGGGCCACGAAATTCAGTGCCTCTGCAGGGACCTGGGCACTCTTGAGCTGGAGCCACTGGAATGATCACAGGGAAACCCCAGGGGGTTGGTCGGGGGAACAAGGAGGGGAGAGGAGAAAGCGGGTCGGGATGTACTGGAGACCGGGAGGAAAAGACCGTTTGTGGGAGCCCAGGTCAGAGCTGGAGGAGGGACTGACTCAAAACAAAGCCGCCCCTGAAGATGATATTATCCGTCCCATGACAGGACAGGGAAACCGAGGCTCCTGGAGCCCAGTCAGAGCCTAGCAGAGTCAGGGCAGAGCTGGGGTGGTCTGGGTGTGGTTCAAAGTGTGGGCCCCCCGCACGGCACACCCACTGTGGTCAAACAGACGGGCAGCAGCGAGTGCGGGCCACGATGTGGAGAAATCCGAGTCCTCCGACGCTGCCGGTGGGAAGGAGAATGAGGCCGCTGTTTTGGAAAACAGTGGGCAGCTCCCGAAACTGTGAAACAGAGGGATGGCGTGACCCAGCAGTTTCACTCCCACGCAAGTGCCCGAGGGAGGGGGAAACTTAGGGCCACGCAGAAATCGGCACACGCGTGTTCGTAGCAGCGTCCTGCGTAATAGTCAAAAAGAGGACACAACCCATTGCTAAAGCCAGGCATATCCATGTCATGGAACACTGGTTGGCCGTGAAGAGAAGTCAGCGAAGTTCCGATCCTTGCTACCGCGCGGAGGAGCCTTGAGAATAGGATGCTAAGGGAAAGAGGCGACCACAAAGAGCCACGCGCGGTATGATTTCATTTGTATGAAACAGAGCAGGTAAGTCCACGAGGCAGGAAGTAGATCCTTGGAGAGAGGAGCAGGGAGGAGGCGAAGCTGGGCAGGGGGATGGCTGAGGGGGGCAGGCTTGCTTTCTGGGGTGATAAAAACTCTCTAAAACTGTGATGGTTGCCCAGCTCTGAATATACTTAAAGCCATTGAATCGTACACTTTAAGTGGGTGAGTTGTATGGTGTTTGGATATTATCTCGATAAAGCGGTTACCAAAAAAAAACCCCACCAAAAACCTCATCACAGACCTAAATGTAAAAGCTGAAACTATACAGCTTGATGTGGCAGCGCGGAGAGAGTCCCAAAGTCGCGGGCTGGAAGCCGGGTGACGTCACCGCCGCCGCATTTGATTGGCCGAGGCGGTCGCGGGCCCGCCCAGATTGGGGCGGGGCGT
The DNA here is from genome assembly GCF_021613505.1 of Equus quagga. Taxonomy (NCBI): domain Eukaryota; kingdom Metazoa; phylum Chordata; class Mammalia; order Perissodactyla; family Equidae; genus Equus; species Equus quagga. Next base: position 2,755 of record NW_025795655.1, read on the forward strand.
GTCTGACAGCCAGGGCAGCTGGGGTCCGCCACGCCCACTGGCGGTGACCCGGAGCCCTTCCCGCCCGCTTCAAGTGGCATGTGGGGCGGGCACTGTGGTTAACCTCATCGTTCGGAGGGGGAGACTGAGGCCCAGGGAGTTCAGGACCGTGTTCAGCGTTGCGCAGCCAGCAGCGGGCAGAACCTGCACTAGCCTCAGAGTCTGTGCTCTTAACCTCCACCCTACGGCGCCTTGATAGACTGTGAACCCCCCGGGGGCGAGGACTCGTGGAGCAAATACTCTGGAAGTGTTTGTTTTACAGCGCTTACAGAGCCCTTCCTGTGTGCGAGGCACTGCCCTAAAAATGGCACCTCGCTTAATCCTTGCGCACACCTGGGGGGTAGTTCTGTTGGATTGGGGCTACATGAAACGGCTGTTTGTGTAGGTAAAATACAGGCGGATGTTGGCACTTTCAAGTGGGTCAGCATGTTCGTCCCTGTTTAACAGGTGAGGAAGCTGGGATTCAGAGAAGTGAAGTGACTTGGCTAAAGTCACACAGCGCTCATAAGGGGTGGAGCTGGAATTCAGACCCAGGCAGAAAGGGCCGAGGGTCTATGCTCTCAGTCCTCCGCGTGGAGGCCAGTGGTCCCACTTTGATGAGCTGAGTGAGTAAATGAATGAATGATTTGGGGGCGGGGTAAGTGAATGAGACTCATGTCCCCCCAGCCATCCCTCCTGACTTAGGTCCTCTCTTCTCCCCACAGCCATCATGAGATTCTGGGCCGCTTGCCCTTCCTTCTCCACCATCTACTTCCTCGTCGTCATCTTCATGGTGTCCACCATCTTCCACTGCCACCAGCGCCTGGCTCTGGTGCCCACCCTCTGGGCCTCCCCGGGCCACGTGGCCCTGGTCCCCGGACACCTGCCGCAGAGGGGCGTGTTCACTATCAACTCCAAAGGCCGCTTGGGGAACCAGATGGGCGAGTACGCCACCCTGTACGCGCTGGCCAAGATGAACGGCCGGCCGGCCTACATCCCGGCCCAGATGCACAACGCCCTGGCCCCCATCTTCAGGATCACCCTCCCCGTCCTGCACGGCGACACGGCCAGCAGGGTCCCATGGCGGAACTACCACCTGAACGACTGGATGGAGGAGCGGTACCGCCA
>NW_025795656.1:0-6362 GCF_021613505.1 Equus quagga
TTCTTTTGTTAGCTTTTTTTTCATACTGTTTCTTTTAATCAAATGCTTGGTTATTCTTAGTTTTTTGTGTTTGTTTTTTCAATCCAATTTAGTATTTGTAAGGGAAGACCTTCTTAAGAAGAATGGAATACTCTGGCTATTTCCAGCCAATATTTGGCCCAAAAGGGTTTCTTGGGCCAGAGCCAGTGGCCTGGTAGTTGAGTTTGGCGTGCTCTACTTCAGCAGCCCGGATTTAGTTCCCTGGCACGGACCTACCCCACTCTGTTAGAGGCCATGCTGTGCTGGTGGGCCCACATGCTAAAAAATAGAGAAAGATTGGCACATGTGCTAGCTCAGGGCAAAGCTTTCTTAGTAGAGAAAAAAAAATGGTTTCTTTTCCCCCTCCCTCTGCCAGAAGCATGAGAAGACTGTTCTCCAGTATTCACTGTGACCACCAGTCCTGGAGGTAAAACTCACAAAAGTGTGGGGCCTCCCCATGACAGGGTCCCCTTGGAATTTTTAACTACCAGATTAGTCCACATTGAGCACTCAGCAATTTTCCAATTACAGTCCAGGTTTTCCTACCCAGCACTGGTTCCCGAAAGGTTTCAGCTTGTGGATTGCTACTCCAGTAAGTTGTGTTCTCTGTATTCACCTGTCAATCCTTCCAGTTTAAGGGGCAGTGGTTTGCTCTGGACCTCATGATGGATCTAGGAAGAGTCATTGCTTTTTCAATTTGTCTAGCTGTTTATTTATTGTAAGGACTGAATGGTAACTTCTAAACTTCTCACATGATAGACTGAAAACCAAAATTCTTAATTGTCTTTTTATGTATTTGAATAAAAGTCCTTTGAATTGACGTTTGAATATATTTTATATATGTTCATATATATACTTGAATATGTATGAATTATAAATATTTTCTACTATTCTAGAGCTTGTCATTTTATTTTTCTTAACAGAGTCTAAGAGAAAAAGTTTCTAAATTTGATGAATTACAATTTATCATTTTTTTTCTTTAAAACCTCATTCTTGGAGCCAACCCTATGGCCGAGTGGTTAAAGCTCCGCACACTCCACTTCGGCAGCCCGGGTTTGTGGGTTTGGATTCTGAGCATGGACCTACTCCACTCATCAGCCATGCTGTTAAGGCATCCCACATACAAAATAGAGGAAGAGTGGCACAGATGTTAGCTCACAGCGAATATTCATCACCAAGAAAATAAATAAATAACAAAATCCCTCATTACTATTTGTCATATCTAAGAAATTTTTGCCTACCACAGGGTCAAAAAGATTGTCTCCTGTGTTTTATTCTAAAAGCTTTAGAATTTTAGTTTTTATATTTAGCTCTTTGATCCATTTCATGTTAAATTTTTTAGTGAGGTAACATTGGTTTATAACATTATATAAATTTCAGGTGTACATCATTATATCTTGATTTCTGTGTAGACTACTTCATGTTCACCATCCAAAAACTAATTACCATCTATCACCATACATATTTGCCCTTTTTCCTTCCTCCCTTCCCTCTTCCCCTTTGGTAACCACCAATTTAATCACTGTATCTATGTGTTTGTTTGCTGTTGTTGTCTTTCTCTTTCACTTCTGAGTGAAATCATACAATATTTGGCTTTTTCCATCTGACATTTCACTTAGCATAATACCCTCAAGGTCTATCCATATAGTCACAAATGGCAAGATTTCATCTTTTTTTTAATGACTGAGCAGTATTCTATTTTGTATATATACCACATCTTTTCTATCCATTCATCCATTGATGAGCACTTAGGTTGTTTCCAAGTCTTGGCTATTGTTAATAGTGCTGCAATGAACACAGGGGTGCAAATTATCTTTTCAACTTAGTGTATTCATGTTCATTGGATAAATACCAAGAAGTGGAATAGCTAGATCATATAGTAGTTCTACTCTTAATTTTTTGAGGAACCTCCATACTATTTTCCACAGTGGCTGCACAAGTTTACATTCTCACCAGCATTGTATGAGCGTTCCCTTCTCTCCACATCCTCTCCAACACTTATTTCTCGTCTTGTTAATTACACCATTCTGACAGATGTGAGGTGATATCTCATTGTAGTTTTTATTTATATTTCCCTAATAATTAGTGATGTTGAATGTCTTTTCATGTGCCTTCTGGCCATCTGCATATCTTCTTTGGAAAAATGTCTGTATTTCCGTTGCCCATTTTAATAGGGTGGTTTCTTTTGTTATTGAGTTATATGAGTTCTTTATATATTTTGGATATTAATCCCTTATCAGATGTATGATTTGAAAATATCTTCTCCCAATTGTTAGGTTGTCTTTTCATTTTGTTGATGGTTTCCTTTGCTGGAAGAAGCTTTTTAGTTTGATGTAGTCTCATTTCTTTATTTTTTCTTTTCTTTCTCTTGCCTAGTGAAACTTGGTATTCAAAAAGATACTCCTAAGACTGAAGTCAAAGAACATACTGCCTATGTTTTCTTGTAGAAATTTTATAGTTTCAGGTCTTACATTCAAGTCTTTAATCCATTTTGAGTTATTTTTTGTGCATGGTGTTAAGATAATGGTCTACTTTCATTCTTTTACATGTGGCTGTCTGGTTTTCCCAACACCATTTATTCCTTTCTCCATTGTATGTTCTTGACTCTACTGCAAAAAAATTAGCATCCACAAACATGTGGGTTTGTTTCTGGGCTCTCAGTTCTCTTCCATTGATTCAGGTGTCTGTTTTTGTACCAGTACCATTCTGTTTTGATTACTATAGCTTCGCAGTATACTTTGAAAACAGGGAATGTGATACCTCCAGCTTTATTCTTTTCCTCTCAGCATTACTTAAGCTATTCAGGTCTTTTGTTGTTCGATATAAATTTTAGGATTCTTTGTTCTATATCAGTGAAAAATTGTCATTGATAGGGATTGCACTGAATCTGTAGGTTGCTTTAGGAAGTATGGACATTTTAACTACATTAATTTTTCCAATCCATGACCAAAGAATGTCTTCCCATTTCTTTCTATTTTCTTTGTTTTCTTTTGAAAATGTTTTATAGTGTAGGGGTCTTTCACCTCTTTGGTTAAATTGATACCAAATAAATAAATAAAAGTATTTTATTCTTTGGGTTGCAATTGTAAATGGGACTGTATTCTTAATTTCTCTTTTTGCTGGTTCATTTTTGGAATATAGAAATGCAACAGATTTTTGTATGCTGATTTTGTATGCTACAACTTTGCTGTATTCATTTATTATTCCTCAGTTTTTTTTGTGGATTATTTAGGGTTGTCTACATATAAAATCATTTCATTTGCAAACAGTGACAATTTCAATTCTTCCTTTCCAATTTGGATCTGTTTTACTTTTTTTTCTTGCCTGATTGCTCTGGCTAGGACTTCCAATACTACATTAAATAAAAGTGGTGAAAGTGGGCATCCTTGTCTTTTTCGGGTTCTTAAAGGGATAGTTTTTTCACCATTAAGCATGATGTAGGCTGTGGTGGTGTCATATATGACCTTTATTACATTGAGGTAATTTCCTTCTGTACCAATTTATTCAGTGTTTTTTAATCATAAATGGATGCTGTGTCTTTTCAAATGCTTTCTCTGCATCTATTGAGATAATCGTGTGATTAGTTTTCTTCATTTTACTAATGTAGTGTATCACGTTGATTGATTTGTGGATGTTCAAACCTCCCTGCATCTCTGAAAAAATCCCACTGGATCTTGGTGTATTGTTGTTGCATTTGATTTGTTGGTATTTTGTTGCAGGTTTTTGCATCGATGTTCATCAGTGATATTGGCCTGTAATTTTCAGTATTTTTTTGTGTTGTCCTTGTCTGGTTTTGGTATCATGGTAATGCTGGCCTCGTAGAATGAGACAGGAAGCATTCCCTCCTCTTCAATTTTATGGAAGAGTTTGAGAAGGATAGGAATTAAATCTTCTCTAAATATTTGGTTAAATTCACCTGGGAAGCTGCCTTGTCCTGGACTTCTTTTTGAGGGGTGGGGGAAGATTTTTTATTACTGTTTCAATCTCCTTACTAGTGATTGGTCTAATCGGATTCTCTATTGCTTCTTAATTCAGTTTTGGAAAGTTACATGATTCTAAGAATTTATTCATTTCTTCTAGATTACCAAATTTGTTGGTGTATAGCTTTCCATAGTATTCACTTATAATCCTTTGCATTTCTGTGGTATCATTATAATTTCTCCTCCTTTATTTCTAATTTATTTATGCAAGCCTTCTTTCTTTCCTTGTGAGTGTAGCTAAAGGTTTGTCAATTTTGCTATCTTTTCACAGAAGCAGCTCCGAATTTTATTGATCTTTTCTATTTTCTTTTTAATCTCTTGTTCATTTCCATTCTGATTTTTATTTTTATTTCCTCCTTCTGCTGATTTTCGTTTTGTTCGTTCTTCTTTGTATAGTTCTTTTAGGTGTATTGTTAGATTCTTGCAGATTTTTGTTGTTTGTTGAGGTAGGCCTGTTTTGCTATAAACTTCCCTCTTAGTATTGCCTTTCCTGTCTTCCATAAGCTTTGGCATGTCTTATTTTCATTTTCCTTTGTATCCAGGTATTTTTTAATTTCTCCTTTGATTTCTTCATTGACCCAATAGTCATTCAGTAGCATTTTGTTTAATCTCCACATATTTCTGACTTTTCCAGTTTTCTTCTTGTAGTTGATTTCTAGTTTTATCCCATTGTGGTCAGAAAAGATACCTGGTATGATTTCAACCTTCCTAAATGTATTGAGACTTGTTTAATGCTCTCATGTGTGAGCCATCCTGGAGAATGTCCCATGGGCATTTGAAAAGAATGTGCATTCTGGAGTTTTTGGATGGAATGTTCTGTATATATCTACTAAGTCCATCTGGTCCAATGTGTCATTTAAGGTCAATGTTTCCTTATTGACCTCCTGTTTGGATAATCTAACCATTGACATATGTGAAGTGGTAAAGTCCCCTACTATTATTGTGTTACAGTTCATTTTTCCTTTTATGTTTGTTAATGATTGCTTAATATATTTAGATGCTCCTACATTGGGGTGCTTATATATTTACTGGTGTTATATCTTCTTGTTGGATTGTTCCCTTTATCATTATGTACTGCCCTTCTTTGTCTCTTGCTACATATTTTTTTTGAGGAATATTAGCCCTGAGCTAACATCTGCTACCAAGCTCTCTCTTCTTTTTTTTTTTTTTTTTTTTTTGCTGAGGAAGACTAGCCCTGAGCTAATTTATACTCTACTTTATATGTGGGATGTCTGCCACAGCATGGCTTGACAAACAGTGTGTATGTCAACACCTGGGACCCAAACAGGCCAACCCTGGGCTGCCAAAGCCAGATGTGCAAACTGAACTGCTGTGCCACTAGGCTAGCCCCTACAGTTTTTATTTTAAAGTCTATTTTGTCTGATATAAGTATTGCTACCCCAGCTTTCTTTTTGTTTCCATTTGCATGGAATATCTTTTTCCATCCATTCACTTACAGTTTGTGAGTGTCTTTAGGTCTGAAGCGTGTCTCTTGTCTGCAGCATATATATGGGTTTTGTTTTTTTATCCAACTTGTCACACTATGCATTTTTATTTGAACTTTTAGTCCATTGATATTTAAATTAACTATTGATAAGTATGGACTTATTGCCATTTTGTTACTTTTTTCTGGGTGTTTTAGTAGTTCTTCTCCACTCCTTTCTTCATTGTTTGCTCTATTCCTTTGTGACTTGATGCCTTTATTTAGTGTTATATGGGTCGCTTTCTCTTTATTTTTTGCTTATTTATTATAGTTTTTTGGTTTATGATTATCATGAGGCTCATATATAATAACCTACATAAACAGCAATCCATATTAAATCAGTTGTCTCTTAAGTTGGCCTTATATTTTTACTCCCCTTCCCCTACATTTTGTTTTTGATACCATACTCAAACTCCTTTGTGTATGTGTATCCCTTGATGTTATAATGGAGATATATATTTTTAGTCCTTTTGTATTTTTACCATAACACTAGCTTTATACATGGTTGATCCACTACCTTTACTGTATATTTGCATTTATTGGTGGTATTTCTTCTTTGATAATTTTCTTATTCCTATTTGTGGTCTTTTCTTTCCCACTTACATAAGTCCTTTTAATATTTCTTTTTTCTATCCAGCTAGGGTGATTTCCTCTGCTCATCCATCCAGATCACTGATCCATTCTTCTGTATTATCTACTCTGTTGTTGATTCCCTCTAGTGAATTTTTCATTTCCATTACTGCATTCTTCAGTTCTGATTGGTTCTCTTTTATATTTTCCTTGTTGAAGTTCTTACTGTGTTCATCTATTCTTCTCCCAAGATCACTGAGCATCCTTATGACAGTTTGTACTCTTTATCAGGTAGATGGTTTATCTCTTTT
>NW_025795657.1:0-1296 GCF_021613505.1 Equus quagga
AATAAGGGAACAGGATAAATCCTCAGAAAAAGTACTAAACAAAAGAGTACTAAACAATCTATCTGATAAAGAGTACAAACAGTCATAAGGATGCTCAGTGATCTTGGGAGAAGAACAGATGAACACAGTAAGAACTTCAACAAGGAAAATATACAAACCAATCAGAACTGAAGAATACAATAAAGGAAATGTAAAATTCACTAGAGGGAATCAACAAAAGTAGATGATACAGAAGAATGGATCAGTGATCTGGATGAATGAGCAGAGGAAATCACGCTAGCTGGATAGAAAAAAGAAAAAGGAGTTAAAGTAATGAGAATAGTCAAAGGGACCTCTGGGACAACATCAAGCATACTAACACCTGTATTATACGTGTCCCAGAAGGAGAGAGAGACAAAGGGGAAGAGAATCTATTAGAAAAAATAATTGCTGAAAACTCCCCTAACCTGAGGAAAGAAACAGACAGCCAGGTACAGGAAGCACAGAGGGGGTCAAACAAGATGAACCCAGAGGCCCACACCAAGGCACATTAAAATGTCCATAATTGAAGACAAAGAGAGAATCCTAAAAGCTGCAAGAGAAAGGCAACTATTTACATACAAAGGAAACCCCATAAGACTATCAGTTGACTTCCCAGCAGAAACCTTAGAGGCTAGAAGGGAGTGTCGCAACATACTAAGAGTTCTGAAAGGAAAACAATTACAGCTAAGAATATTCTACATGCCAAGGTTATCATTCAGAATGGAAGGAGAGATAAAGACTTTCCCAGACAAGCAGAAACTAAAAAAGTTTATCACCAATAAACCAGCCCTATGAGAAATATTAAAAGGGCTTATTTAAGTGGAAAAGAAAAGACCACAAATAGCAATAAGAAAATTATCAAAGAAGAAATATCACCAATAAAGGCAAAAATACAGTAAAAGTAGTGGATCAACCATCTATAAAGCTAGTGTTACGGTAAAAAGACAAAAGCACTAAAAATATATATCTCCATTATAACAAGTCAAGGGATACACATACAAAGAGGAGTTTGAGTATGGTATCAAAAACAAAATGTAGGGGAGGGGAGTAAAAGTATAAGGCCAACTGAAGAGACAACTGACTTAATATGGATTGCTGTTTATGTAGGTTATTATGTATGAGCCTCATGGCAATCACAAACCAAAAACCTATAATAAATATGCAAAAAATAAAGAGAAAGGGACCCAAATATAACATTAAGTAAAGGCATCAAATCATAAAGGAAGAGAGCATTTGATTAAAAGAAACAGTATGAAAAAAAAGCTAACAAAAGAA
>NW_025795658.1:0-1296 GCF_021613505.1 Equus quagga
TTCTTTTGTTAGCTTTTTTTTCATACTGTTTCTTTTAATCAAATGCTCTCTTCCTTTATGATTTGATGCCTTTACTTAATGTTATATTTGGGTCCCTTTCTCTTTATTTTTTGCATATTTATTATAGGTTTTTGGTTTGTGATTGCCATGAGGCTCATACATAATAACCTACATAAACAGCAATCCATATTAAGTCAGTTGTCTCTTCAGTTGGCCTTATACTTTTACTCCCCTCCCCTACATTTTGTTTTTGATACCATACTCAAACTCCTCTTTGTATGTGTATCCCTTGACTTGTTATAATGGAGATATATATTTTTAGTGCTTTTGTCTTTTTACCGTAACACTAGCTTTATAGATGGTTGATCCACTACTTTTACTGTATTTTTGCCTTTATTGGTGATATTTCTTCTTTGATAATTTTCTTATTGCTATTTGTGGTCTTTTCTTTTCCACTTAAATAAGCCCTTTTAATATTTCTCATAGGGCTGGTTTATTGGTGATAAACTTTTTTAGTTTCTGCTTGTCTGGGAAAGTCTTTATCTCTCCTTCCATTCTGAATGATAACCTTGGCATGTAGAATATTCTTAGCTGTAATTGTTTTCCTTTCAGAACTCTTAGTATGTTGCGACACTCCCTTCTAGCCTCTAAGGTTTCTGCTGGGAAGTCAACTGATAGTCTTATGGGGTTTCCTTTGTATGTAAATAGTTGCCTTTCTCTTGCAGCTTTTAGGATTCTCTCTTTGTCTTCAATTATGGACATTTTAATGTGCCTTGGTGTGGGCCTCTGGGTTCATCTTGTTTGACCCCCTCTGTGCTTCCTGTACCTGGCTGTCTGTTTCTTTCCTCAGGTTAGGGGAGTTTTCAGCAATTATTTTTTCTAATAGATTCTCTTCCCCTTTGTCTCTCTCTCCTTCTGGGACACGTATAATACAGGTGTTAGTATGCTTGATGTTGTCCCAGAGGTCCCTTTGACTATTCTCATTACTTTAACTCCTTTTTCTTTTTTCTATCCAGCTAGCGTGATTTCCTCTGCTCATTCATCCAGATCACTGATCCATTCTTCTGTATCATCTACTTTTGTTGATTCCCTCTAGTGAATTTTACATTTCCTTTATTGTATTCTTCAGTTCTGATTGGTTTGTATATTTTCCTTGTTGAAGTTCTTACTGTGTTCATCTGTTCTTCTCCCAAGATCACTGAGCATCCTTATGACTGTTTGTACTCTTTATCAGATAGATTGTTTAGTACTCTTTTGTTTAGTACTTTTTCTGAGGATTTATCCTGTTCCCTTATT
>NW_025795659.1:0-3466 GCF_021613505.1 Equus quagga
TATGATTTTTAGTATATATACACATAGATACAGAAATATACATGCCTGTACGTCTGCTTTAGTACACACACATGTATGTTCTAGCTTTTTTTTTTTTTAAGATTTTATTTTTCCTTTTTCTCCCAAAGCCCCCCGGTACATAGTTGTATATTTTAGTTGTGGGTCCTTCTAGTTGTGGCATGTGGGACGCTGCCTCAGCATGGCTTGATGAGCAGTGCCATGTCCACACCCAGGATTCAAACCAGCGAAACCCTGGGCCGCTAAAGTGGAGTGCACGAACTTAACCACTCAGTCATGGGGCCGGACCCTAGCTCTGTCTTTTGAGAGGGCCTGTGTATTAGTCTGCTCAGGCTGTCATCACAAAATACCACAGACTGGGTGGTTTAAACAACAGAAATTTATTTTTTATAGTTCTGAAGGCTGGAAATCTAAGACCAAGGTGTCAGCAGGATTGGTTTCTGTCAGGCCCCTCTCCTTGGCTAGTAGATGGCTGCCTCCTCACTTCTTATAAGGACACCAGTTCTACTGAATTAGAGTTCCACCCTTATGAGCTTGTTTAACCTTAATTACTTCCTTAAAGGTCCTATGTCCAAATATAGGTACGCTGGGGATTAGGGCTTGAACATATGAATTTTAGGGGGACAAAGGTCAGTCCATAACAGCCTATGCATAGCAACACCCCAGTAGTAATGTGCATGCCTAGAAGCCAGATATTGGCTTCTAAACACCATTCTCTAGTAAAAGGAACCATGGCTCCTTGGTGAAATGGTTGATTCTAGGGCTGGAGCAGGGAAATACAAGATGACTCTTGACTCTCTCATGTAATCAGAAAGTAAGAAAGTGGTGAACAAAAGACAGGGACAAAAAACAAGGTGCCATACTGAAGAAACTCCTAATGGCCATAGCTGTAATTATTTAAATAACAAAGTAAATAATGAAAATACCTGGATTATAATACATAGAATAAAATAAATATACATGAGTCCATACTGATATGAATAAATAAGCAAATAAGTAGATGGAGGAAAAGTAACAGCTTTATAGTAAAATTCCAATTAATGAATGTGGAAAAAAGGACGGAAGTAGAAAATATTCTTTCCAAAAATAGACATTAACAAAAACTAAATGTTCAATACTCTTAGAAGGTGACAAGCTCAAGGCAGATTGAGGAACTGTTTCAGACTGGAGGAGATCAGGGAGAAATAACAACTAATTGTAATGTGGGATCCTGAATGGGATCTTAGAGTAAAAAAAGGACATTAGTGGAAAAAACTGGTGAAGTTTGAAAGAGGTCTTTATTTTAGTTTATAGTATTTACCAATGTTAATTTCGTAGTTCTGATCATCTTACTAAGGTTATGTAGGATGTCAACACTGGGGGAAGTTGAACAAGGGGTGTGTGAAAACTCTACTCTCTCAGGTGAGGTCCAGGGATCTGGATTCTTATCAGGCTTCCGTAGATCATTATGATGTAAGTGGTTGGTGGTCAACTCTTTGAGCAGTAGTCTCCTCTAGAGCTTCTAGGATGTTCCTTCTTCCCAACTGTCATATGATGCTGTCTGAATTCTGAGTCAGACACAGCATGGTTACTTGTTTTTCCCTAAAACTGGACTCTAACTTTTCTCCCTTCCATCCAGGACTACTTCCCTTGTTCCAATAAGGAGATCACGCATGGCTTAGAAAAAACACTACATGCAGTGTTGAGGGGAAGATTATGGTGGAAAAAACCATCATAGGTAAGATAGCAACAGCCCAGGTGGTCAGAGAGGAAACTTCAAACTGTTCATTGGGAAGATCACAAGTATCCGAATAGCAAGGGAATTCTGCCTCTGCTGGAGCTGTAGCAGTGTCTTCCTCTGCCCTTCACAGCAATCTTCTTCCCTGTCCTTCCATTTTCATCTCTAAAGATAAACTTTCCACTGATACTCCAGACCCAATTCTTTCTAGCTCCTGTTTATTTTTGGGCTTCAACATGCATATGTTTCTCCAATCTAAAAACCGTATTTTTTCATAAGAACTCTTGATGATTTGAAATGTCTTTTTTTTACACATTTCCTTCATTGATAAAATACTCTTGTAATTCTTAATCAATTCATATTAAAAATTTAAGGGGGGTGGGGGTGGGCACAAAGGGTGAAGTGATGCACCTACAACATGACTGACAAACAATAATGTACAACTGAAATTTCACAAGGTTGTAAACTATCATAATCTCAATAAAAAAAAAATTTTTCCTTTCATTTCATCAGTATTTCCTGATTTTCAGCACTTGGTAAGGCCCTCTGCTGGATGCTCATGAGTAATAAACATATTTAAGCTATGAAGGAATTTATAGTCTTGTTGAGGAGATAAGATTATTCATAACTTGTAAAGAGTGAAAGCCGTCTAAATGGCAGTTCAAGAAGGATGCTCACAGACAGGTCAGAGGTTATTTCCTATTGAAATTTCAAGTGTGAGTGAGAAGAAAATGGTCGCTTCCCCAATAGGAGCATGGATTTCAGGAGATGATTGTTGAGGGAGATGTCCAGTCTTGGGGGACATAACAGTTTGAGATGAGGATTAAATTTTAAGGGCAGATGTGCAGCAGACGTGGGAGTGACTGGAGCTGCAAAGAGAGTCAGAGAGAGTTATCCACTCTGAGAGAAATAGATCACAGTCTTCACTTCCTCCACCTTAGGCAATGACCCCTCTAGAGGCCCCATCCTAGAGAATTATAATTCAATCCAAAAGAGCAGTATGGGACAAGTGATTTCTTCTTTTGCAACTTGCCTTGGGACGTTTGTTTCACGTGTTATGGACTGACTTGTGTCCCTCTAAAATTCATATGTTGAAGCCCTTATCGCCAGCGTACCTGTATTTGGACATAGGACCTTTAAGGAAGTAATTAAGGTTAAACAAGCTCATAAGGGTGGAACTCTAATTCAGTAGAACTGGTGTCCATAGAAGAAGTGAGGAGGCAGCCATCTACTAGCCAAGGAGAGAGGCCTGACAGAAACCAACCCTGCTGACACCTTCATCTTAGACTTCCAGCCTTCAGAACTGTGAAAAATAAATTTCTGGGGCCGGCCCGGTGGCCGAGTGGTTAAGTTTGTGTGCACCACCTCAGTGGCCCGGGGTTTCCCGGGTTCGGATCCGGGGCATGGACCTAGCACCGCTCGCTCATCAGGCCATGCTGAGGCGGCGTCCCACAGAGCACAACCAGAGGGAGTTACAACTAGAATCTACAACTACATACTGGCGGGCTTCGGGGAGAAGAAGGAAAAAGAAGAAAAGAGGAAGATTGGCAACAGAGGTTAGCTCAGACGCCAATCTTAAAAATAAATAAGTAAATAAATAAATAAATTTCTGTTGTTTAAACCACCCAGTCTGTGGTATTTTGTGATGACAGCCTGAGCAGACTAATACATATGCCCTCTCAAAAGACAGAGCTAGAAAATACGTGTTTATACTAAAGCAGACGTATAGGC
>NW_025795660.1:0-3466 GCF_021613505.1 Equus quagga
TATGATTTTTAGTATATATACACATAGATACAGAAATATACATGCCTGTACGTCTGCTTTAGTACACACACATGTATGTTCTAGCTTTTTTTTTTTTTAAGATTTTATTTTTCCTTTTTCTCCCAAAGCCCCCCGGTACATAGTTGTATATTTTAGTTGTGGGTCCTTCTAGTTGTGGCATGTGGGACGCTGCCTCAGCATGGCTTGATGAGCAGTGCCATGTCCACACCCAGGATTCAAACCAGCGAAACCCTGGGCCGCTAAAGTGGAGTGCACGAACTTAACCACTCAGTCATGGGGCCGGACCCTAGCTCTGTCTTTTGAGAGGGCCTGTGTATTAGTCTGCTCAGGCTGTCATCACAAAATACCACAGACTGGGTGGTTTAAACAACAGAAATTTATTTTTTATAGTTCTGAAGGCTGGAAATCTAAGACCAAGGTGTCAGCAGGATTGGTTTCTGTCAGGCCCCTCTCCTTGGCTAGTAGATGGCTGCCTCCTCACTTCTTATAAGGACACCAGTTCTACTGAATTAGAGTTCCACCCTTATGAGCTTGTTTAACCTTAATTACTTCCTTAAAGGTCCTATGTCCAAATATAGGTACGCTGGGGATTAGGGCTTGAACATATGAATTTTAGGGGGACAAAGGTCAGTCCATAACAGCCTATGCATAGCAACACCCCAGTAGTAATGTGCATGCCTAGAAGCCAGATATTGGCTTCTAAACACCATTCTCTAGTAAAAGGAACCATGGCTCCTTGGTGAAATGGTTGATTCTAGGGCTGGAGCAGGGAAATACAAGATGACTCTTGACTCTCTCATGTAATCAGAAAGTAAGAAAGTGGTGAACAAAAGACAGGGACAAAAAACAAGGTGCCATACTGAAGAAACTCCTAATGGCCATAGCTGTAATTATTTAAATAACAAAGTAAATAATGAAAATACCTGGATTATAATACATAGAATAAAATAAATATACATGAGTCCATACTGATATGAATAAATAAGCAAATAAGTAGATGGAGGAAAAGTAACAGCTTTATAGTAAAATTCCAATTAATGAATGTGGAAAAAAGGACGGAAGTAGAAAATATTCTTTCCAAAAATAGACATTAACAAAAACTAAATGTTCAATACTCTTAGAAGGTGACAAGCTCAAGGCAGATTGAGGAACTGTTTCAGACTGGAGGAGATCAGGGAGAAATAACAACTAATTGTAATGTGGGATCCTGAATGGGATCTTAGAGTAAAAAAAGGACATTAGTGGAAAAAACTGGTGAAGTTTGAAAGAGGTCTTTATTTTAGTTTATAGTATTTACCAATGTTAATTTCGTAGTTCTGATCATCTTACTAAGGTTATGTAGGATGTCAACACTGGGGGAAGTTGAACAAGGGGTGTGTGAAAACTCTACTCTCTCAGGTGAGGTCCAGGGATCTGGATTCTTATCAGGCTTCCGTAGATCATTATGATGTAAGTGGTTGGTGGTCAACTCTTTGAGCAGTAGTCTCCTCTAGAGCTTCTAGGATGTTCCTTCTTCCCAACTGTCATATGATGCTGTCTGAATTCTGAGTCAGACACAGCATGGTTACTTGTTTTTCCCTAAAACTGGACTCTAACTTTTCTCCCTTCCATCCAGGACTACTTCCCTTGTTCCAATAAGGAGATCACGCATGGCTTAGAAAAAACACTACATGCAGTGTTGAGGGGAAGATTATGGTGGAAAAAACCATCATAGGTAAGATAGCAACAGCCCAGGTGGTCAGAGAGGAAACTTCAAACTGTTCATTGGGAAGATCACAAGTATCCGAATAGCAAGGGAATTCTGCCTCTGCTGGAGCTGTAGCAGTGTCTTCCTCTGCCCTTCACAGCAATCTTCTTCCCTGTCCTTCCATTTTCATCTCTAAAGATAAACTTTCCACTGATACTCCAGACCCAATTCTTTCTAGCTCCTGTTTATTTTTGGGCTTCAACATGCATATGTTTCTCCAATCTAAAAACCGTATTTTTTCATAAGAACTCTTGATGATTTGAAATGTCTTTTTTTTACACATTTCCTTCATTGATAAAATACTCTTGTAATTCTTAATCAATTCATATTAAAAATTTAAGGGGGGTGGGGGTGGGCACAAAGGGTGAAGTGATGCACCTACAACATGACTGACAAACAATAATGTACAACTGAAATTTCACAAGGTTGTAAACTATCATAATCTCAATAAAAAAAAAATTTTTCCTTTCATTTCATCAGTATTTCCTGATTTTCAGCACTTGGTAAGGCCCTCTGCTGGATGCTCATGAGTAATAAACATATTTAAGCTATGAAGGAATTTATAGTCTTGTTGAGGAGATAAGATTATTCATAACTTGTAAAGAGTGAAAGCCGTCTAAATGGCAGTTCAAGAAGGATGCTCACAGACAGGTCAGAGGTTATTTCCTATTGAAATTTCAAGTGTGAGTGAGAAGAAAATGGTCGCTTCCCCAATAGGAGCATGGATTTCAGGAGATGATTGTTGAGGGAGATGTCCAGTCTTGGGGGACATAACAGTTTGAGATGAGGATTAAATTTTAAGGGCAGATGTGCAGCAGACGTGGGAGTGACTGGAGCTGCAAAGAGAGTCAGAGAGAGTTATCCACTCTGAGAGAAATAGATCACAGTCTTCACTTCCTCCACCTTAGGCAATGACCCCTCTAGAGGCCCCATCCTAGAGAATTATAATTCAATCCAAAAGAGCAGTATGGGACAAGTGATTTCTTCTTTTGCAACTTGCCTTGGGACGTTTGTTTCACGTGTTATGGACTGACTTGTGTCCCTCTAAAATTCATATGTTGAAGCCCTTATCGCCAGCGTACCTGTATTTGGACATAGGACCTTTAAGGAAGTAATTAAGGTTAAACAAGCTCATAAGGGTGGAACTCTAATTCAGTAGGACTGGTGTCCATAGAAGAAGTGAGGAGGCAGCCATCTACTAGCCAAGGAGAGAGGCCTGACAGAAACCAACCCTGCTGACACCTTCATCTTAGACTTCCAGCCTTCAGAACTGTGAAAAATAAATTTCTGGGGCCGGCCCGGTGGCCGAGTGGTTAAGTTTGTGTGCACCACCTCAGTGGCCCGGGGTTTCCCGGGTTCGGATCCGGGGCATGGACCTAGCACCGCTCGCTCATCAGGCCATGCTGAGGCGGCGTCCCACAGAGCACAACCAGAGGGAGTTACAACTAGAATCTACAACTACATACTGGCGGGCTTCGGGGAGAAGAAGGAAAAAGAAGAAAAGAGGAAGATTGGCAACAGAGGTTAGCTCAGACGCCAATCTTAAAAATAAATAAGTAAATAAATAAATAAATTTCTGTTGTTTAAACCACCCAGTCTGTGGTATTTTGTGATGACAGCCTGAGCAGACTAATACATATGCCCTCTCAAAAGACAGAGCTAGAAAATACGTGTTTATACTAAAGCAGACGTATAGGC
>NW_025795661.1:0-3466 GCF_021613505.1 Equus quagga
GCCTATACGTCTGCTTTAGTATAAACACGTATTTTCTAGCTCTGTCTTTTGAGAGGGCATATGTATTAGTCTGCTCAGGCTGTCATCACAAAATACCACAGACTGGGTGGTTTAAACAACAGAAATTTATTTATTTATTTACTTATTTATTTTTAAGATTGGCGTCTGAGCTAACCTCTGTTGCCAATCTTCCTCTTTTCTTCTTTTTCCTTCTTCTCCCCGAAGCCCGCCAGTATGTAGTTGTAGATTCTAGTTGTAACTCCCTCTGGTTGTGCTCTGTGGGACGCCGCCTCAGCATGGCCTGATGAGCGAGCGGTGCTAGGTCCATGCCCCGGATCCGAACCCGGGAAACCCCGGGCCACTGAGGTGGTGCACACAAACTTAACCACTCGGCCACCGGGCCGGCCCCAGAAATTTATTTTTCACAGTTCTGAAGGCTGGAAGTCTAAGATGAAGGTGTCAGCAGGGTTGGTTTCTGTCAGGCCTCTCTCCTTGGCTAGTAGATGGCTGCCTCCTCACTTCTTCTATGGACACCAGTTCTACTGAATTAGAGTTCCACCCTTATGAGCTTGTTTAACCTTAATTACTTCCTTAAAGGTCCTATGTCCAAATACAGGTACGCTGGCGATAAGGGCTTCAACATATGAATTTTAGAGGGACACAAGTCAGTCCATAACACGTGAAACAAACGTCCCAAGGCAAGTTGCAAAAGAAGAAATCACTTGTCCCATACTGCTCTTTTGGATTGAATTATAATTCTCTAGGATGGGGCCTCTAGAGGGGTCATTGCCTAAGGTGGAGGAAGTGAAGACTGTGATCTATTTCTCTCAGAGTGGATAACTCTCTCTGACTCTCTTTGCAGCTCCAGTCACTCCCACGTCTGCTGCACATCTGCCCTTAAAATTTAATCCTCATCTCAAACTGTTATGTCCCCCAAGACTGGACATCTCCCTCAACAATCATCTCCTGAAATCCATGCTCCTATTGGGGAAGCGACCATTTTCTTCTCACTCACACTTGAAATTTCAATAGGAAATAACCTCTGACCTGTCTGTGAGCATCCTTCTTGAACTGCCATTTAGACGGCTTTCACTCTTTACAAGTTATGAATAATCTTATCTCCTCAACAAGACTATAAATTCCTTCATAGCTTAAATATGTTTATTACTCATGAGCATCCAGCAGAGGGCCTTACCAAGTGCTGAAAATCAGGAAATACTGATGAAATGAAAGGAAAAATTTTTTTTTTATTGAGATTATGATAGTTTACAACCTTGTGAAATTTCAGTTGTACATTATTGTTTGTCAGTCATGTTGTAGGTGCATCACTTCACCCTTTGTGCCCACCCCCACCCCCCTTAAATTTTTAATATGAATTGATTAAGAATTACAAGAGTATTTTATCAATGAAGGAAATGTGTAAAAAAAAGACATTTCAAATCATCAAGAGTTCTTATGAAAAAATACGGTTTTTAGATTGGAGAAACATATGCATGTTGAAGCCCAAAAATAAACAGGAGCTAGAAAGAATTGGGTCTGGAGTATCAGTGGAAAGTTTATCTTTAGAGATGAAAATGGAAGGACAGGGAAGAAGATTGCTGTGAAGGGCAGAGGAAGACACTGCTACAGCTCCAGCAGAGGCAGAATTCCCTTGCTATTCGGATACTTGTGATCTTCCCAATGAACAGTTTGAAGTTTCCTCTCTGACCACCTGGGCTGTTGCTATCTTACCTATGATGGTTTTTTCCACCATAATCTTCCCCTCAACACTGCATGTAGTGTTTTTTCTAAGCCATGCGTGATCTCCTTATTGGAACAAGGGAAGTAGTCCTGGATGGAAGGGAGAAAAGTTAGAGTCCAGTTTTAGGGAAAAACAAGTAACCATGCTGTGTCTGACTCAGAATTCAGACAGCATCATATGACAGTTGGGAAGAAGGAACATCCTAGAAGCTCTAGAGGAGACTACTGCTCAAAGAGTTGACCACCAACCACTTACATCATAATGATCTACGGAAGCCTGATAAGAATCCAGATCCCTGGACCTCACCTGAGAGAGTAGAGTTTTCACACACCCCTTGTTCAACTTCCCCCAGTGTTGACATCCTACATAACCTTAGTAAGATGATCAGAACTACGAAATTAACATTGGTAAATACTATAAACTAAAATAAAGACCTCTTTCAAACTTCACCAGTTTTTTCCACTAATGTCCTTTTTTTACTCTAAGATCCCATTCAGGATCCCACATTACAATTAGTTGTTATTTCTCCCTGATCTCCTCCAGTCTGAAACAGTTCCTCAATCTGCCTTGAGCTTGTCACCTTCTAAGAGTATTGAACATTTAGTTTTTGTTAATGTCTATTTTTGGAAAGAATATTTTCTACTTCCGTCCTTTTTTCCACATTCATTAATTGGAATTTTACTATAAAGCTGTTACTTTTCCTCCATCTACTTATTTGCTTATTTATTCATATCAGTATGGACTCATGTATATTTATTTTATTCTATGTATTATAATCCAGGTATTTTCATTATTTACTTTGTTATTTAAATAATTACAGCTATGGCCATTAGGAGTTTCTTCAGTATGGCACCTTGTTTTTTGTCCCTGTCTTTTGTTCACCACTTTCTTACTTTCTGATTACATGAGAGAGTCAAGAGTCATCTTGTATTTCCCTGCTCCAGCCCTAGAATCAACCATTTCACCAAGGAGCCATGGTTCCTTTTACTAGAGAATGGTGTTTAGAAGCCAATATCTGGCTTCTAGGCATGCACATTACTACTGGGGTGTTGCTATGCATAGGCTGTTATGGACTGACCTTTGTCCCCCTAAAATTCATATGTTCAAGCCCTAATCCCCAGCGTACCTATATTTGGACATAGGACCTTTAAGGAAGTAATTAAGGTTAAACAAGCTCATAAGGGTGGAACTCTAATTCAGTAGAACTGGTGTCCTTATAAGAAGTGAGGAGGCAGCCATCTACTAGCCAAGGAGAGGGGCCTGACAGAAACCAATCCTGCTGACACCTTGGTCTTAGATTTCCAGCCTTCAGAACTATAAAAAATAAATTTCTGTTGTTTAAACCACCCAGTCTGTGGTATTTTGTGATGACAGCCTGAGCAGACTAATACACAGGCCCTCTCAAAAGACAGAGCTAGGGTCCGGCCCCATGACTGAGTGGTTAAGTTCGTGCACTCCACTTTAGCGGCCCAGGGTTTCGCTGGTTTGAATCCTGGGTGTGGACATGGCACTGCTCATCAAGCCATGCTGAGGCAGCGTCCCACATGCCACAACTAGAAGGACCCACAACTAAAATATACAACTATGTACCGGGGGGCTTTGGGAGAAAAAGGAAAAATAAAATCTTAAAAAAAAAAAAAGCTAGAACATACATGTGTGTGTACTAAAGCAGACGTACAGGCATGTATATTTCTGTATCTATGTGTATATATACTAAAAATCATA
>NW_025795662.1:0-1701 GCF_021613505.1 Equus quagga
TCACTAAGAGAAGGAAAAGTAAGTGTTTGGTCAACAAATGTTTGTCACGTTTGGCAGAGAGTGTGGGACATGAGGAGGGTTTTGATCAAATGGGCCTTGCTAGGCTCCTCCCTGTCTACCACACCTAATACATATTACACTATAGTTATCTATGGTGAGAGCTCCTTCCTGGAACAGGCCTTCTCTCTTAAATTCCTTTAGGAAGTTAGGAGGAAAGTCAAAGGATCTTCTTGGTCTTTTGTTCTTAAAAATAATCAAGCCAAGGGGCTGGCCCAGTGGCCAAGTGGTTAAGTTCACACGCTCCACTGCAGGTGGCTCAGTGTTTCATTGGTTCGAATCCTGGGTGCGGACATGGCACTGGTCATCAAACCACGCTGAGGCAGCATCCCACATGCCACAACTAGAAGGACCCACAATGAAGAATATACCATTATGTACTGCGGGCTTTGGGGAGAAAAAGGAAAAAATTTAAAAACCTTTAAAAAAATAATCAAGCCAAAAATACACATTTTGGGGTAGCAAATTCTGCTCCCCGACAACACATTAATGATAAATTTCAGTTTTTGTTTTTCTGGAAATGTTTTCATTTTCTGTTATTTTCCAAAAGATATTTTTGTTTTCTTTACAGTTCTTGGGTTTGTCATTGTATTGTTTCAGCACATTAAAGCTATTTTTTCCCACTGTGATCCAGCTTCCATTTTTGCTGTTGAAAAATGAGATATCGGTTGAATTTGTTCTTTCTCTCTTTCCTTATTTCCTCCTCTCCTTCCTGTTTTTGCCCCCTCCTGACTGCTTTCAGGTTTTCTCTTTGTCTTTTCATTCCTCTCTTTTTTGTGATTTTATTATACTCACTGTAGATGTGGAATTTGTTGTTTGTTGTGCTTGTGATCCACTGAGCTTATTGTCTCTATGGAGTAGTCATTCATCAGTTTAAAAATGCTTAGTCATTTTCAGTTCAATATTGCTGCTGCCCATGTGTCCCTTTAACCTGTGGTAATAGCTGAATGCATTTTAGAATTATTTCTATTTCATTCTCATGGTCTCTCTCTCTCTTCTTCAAAATTTTGCCTCTTTGGACTTTATTCTGGATTTCTTTCCAACCATATATCCTGCTTATTAATTTTTCCTTAGCTGTTTCTAAGATGTGTACTTTCAAACACATCAGTTGAGTTCTTAATATTATTTTACTTGTCAGTTTTAGAATTTTTATTTTCCTTTCTCCAAATTTACTTTGTCTTTTTTAAAGTTTATGTTCCACTTCTCCACCAGAATTTTTTTTTAAGATTTTATTTTTTTCCTTTTTCTCCCCAAAGCCCCCCGGTACATAATTGTATATTATTTGTTGTGAGGCCTTCTGGTTGTGGCATGTGGGATGCTGCCTCAGCATGGTTTGATGACCAGTGCCATGTCCAGGCCCAGGATTCAAACCAACGAAACACTGGGCCACCTGCAGCAGAGCACGTGATCTTAACCACTCGGCCACGGGGCCAGGCCCTCCAACAGAATATTTAAACTTGTCTTTTATCCTCCTGAATCTTGTAACACAATTATATAAAGATAGTGTCAGGAGATCAGCTGGGCTGAGAGAGAGACAGCTGAACTGCCAGGTGTCAGAGTGACTGATTAAAAAAACAAACCCAAAATGAAGGAGTTAAGCCTTTAATCACTTACTGTGGTGGTATAAGCAAGAAACCAGAACTG
>NW_025795662.1:1711-5996 GCF_021613505.1 Equus quagga
TTTTTTTTTCTCTGGATGCTGGGGGCTAGGAGGGATGAGGTAGGAGTGGAGAAGTGTGGGTTACTGATTCAGAGAAGGAAAAAGTGTCTTCAGGTTTTTCCTCTTCCCTTCATAGGAAATGTCTAGCAGAGGTGCCTGAGGAAGAACCCTGTTGGTGGCCTCAGAGAAAGAGACCTGGGAATGGAGGTGCCAGGGCTAAGAATGCAAATATGGGAAGTGCTGCGTGTTCATGAAGCACCGTGTTGGGTGCTCCTCTAACACTTTGCTGAGTGCTCCACAGGCAGGTAGTCTGCTGAATGCTGACCAGGTACTGTGCTGAGTGCTCACCTGACAGGCAATATCCTGAGTCCTCACCAGATAGGAACTGTGCTGACTGCTCCCCAGCCTCTTTGCTGAATGCTCACAATGTAGGTACTATGCTGAGTACTCACCTGGCTGTCACTGTGCTGAATGCTCACCAGGTAGACACAGTGCTTATCACTCACCTGGTGTGAGCTTTGTGAATGTTCACCAGGTACTGTGCTGAGAGCTCACCATGCAGGCATTGTGCTGAGTGCTCACCAGGAAGATACTAGGCTGAGTGAGCACCATGCACAGTGCTGAGTTCTCACAGGTGTCAACGAAAATAATCCATAACCAATCTATAAGTGAAAATTTGGGTGAGCTTATTCTGAGCTAAAATGTGAAGACCATGGCCTGGGGCCTTTCTTCCCAAAGGAAGAAAGGGCACCAAAGAAGTGGGGTGCGCAGAGTGGTTATATACCCCCAAACAGGATGTTTCCCACAGGATTGAAATGTCCTTTTACAACAGTCGTGAGACTGCTCTGTTGGCATGGTGATTGATGGAAACAGCAGGTAGGTCTGCTGTCTCAGTGAACACAGCAGGGTGGCAGGTCTGCTGTCTCGAGTTGGGTGGTCACAGGTGAGCCGGGTGGTCAAAGGTGAGCACAGCAATCAGTTCCTAGCCTAAGGAAAGATGCTTATCCCTAAGGAAATGCCAATGTGGGGGGAAGTTGCACCTTTATCTTAATTAAGACCATTTGTTCTTGCCATAGTAAATGTTTTAAAGCAGATATACAATGCGTGCTCAATGGCTGTGCTCAGGCCCTTTTGGAAAAAACAAAGTCAGGCCAAATTAGGTTTACACCAAGTGGCTTCCTCATATTCTCCAATATATCCTATTGCTTGCCATTTCTATTTGTCACAGGAAGGCACAGTGCTGAGTGCTCAACATGCAGGCGTTATGCTGAGTGCTCACCAACCACTGTGCTGAATGCTCAAATGGACAGAACTCTGCTGAGTGCTCAACAGGCAGACATTGTGTTGTGCTCCCAAGGCATTGTGCTGAGGCATTGAGCCTTCTGGGCTCTTGACTGCTCATCCTCCTTGCTCATGTCATCTCCATAACTGTACACAAATATCCATCACAACCCTGCCCACAGATTCTTGGGGATGAAGCCAGGGCTCCAGCTTTGAGGAGGCAGAACTGAATTCAGACCTTTTTTTCTACCAGCCCTGTGTCCTGGAAAAGCCGTTGTGCCTCTCAGGGCTTCCCCACTCTCCCAACCTGCACAATGGTGATGATGCTCAAAACTACCACCTAGGCACATGGTCAGGTGTATATGAGATGACATCTACAACACCTGTGGGCTAGCGTCACATGTGTCTGATGCACAAACTTACAGATGAAATAATTACAGGAATGTGTGGGATATACCATGGACTATCTCTCAAAGCTGGCCTGGGTTTCAGCTTTGTGATATTGGGAAATTCACTGCCCCGCCAGGCCTCATATTCAGGCCTGCATCTTTAAAGGGTTGAAATTAAATGAAATTCAGATATTCATCTAATGTCATCCACTGGCATTAAACCCTCCAGGGTCTCCTGTTTTATGGACCCAAGTGCCTAATGTTGGCCTATGGGTTCTTCACAATGGCTCCCAATACTCCCTGCCTCCTGGTGTGCATATCCTCATGTAACCACCATGTGGTTAGTTACTGGCTTCTGTACAACTTAATACAGCCAAGGTGATGGGATCATGTCTAAGTTTTTTGTTTTTTTAAGATTGGCACCTGAGCTAACATCTGTTGCCAATCTTTTTTTTTTTTGCTTATTCTCCCAAAGTCCCCTGGTACATAGTAAATGTTTCTGGGTGTGTATGTGCAATAGTTTTTATGCAGGTATTATATTTTTCAAACAAATAAGATAGGCTATTGAATACACCAAGAAAATGGATAAGTTGATCAAATTTTTTCAATGTGTGAAGTCTTTAGAGAGCAAATATCATTATTAGGAGCATAGAAAATGGAGCAAACATCTCATGCTCAAATTCTAGCACAGTCACTTACTAGATATGTGTATTGGGCAAATTACTATGTCATTCGTGCCTCAGTTTCTTCATCTGTCAGTTGGCAATAATGATAAGCCTACCCACTTTGTGAAGTCATGGAGAGTATTAAAGGAGTTAATGTCTGTAAAATGCTTGGAACACCTAGCATATCATAAGCACTGTATCTATGCATTATAAATAAAATTAAAAATCTCTTCTGACACTGTTCATAAGCTCCAGAGGGTGAGGCTAGTGCCCGGATGTATGTAGAAAGCACTCCATGACATACAATAAATAAAAGAATGAACAACACTGTTGAATGCTTTACCACTGTCACATATGTCATCCTACAGACATTCCCAAGCAGAATCACACCCAAACCTATGTGTTCTGTCCTTAAGCGTCTTCTTTGATTCTATCCAGGAATCACTGGGGCTTCTTGGACCCTAGTGAAGATTCCCTCTAAAGGTTCTCTTCTCTCTGTCACAAACTCCAGTCCTTTCCCTAATTGCTGCAGCTCACAGGGTCTGCACTCTGATCCTTTTCTTCACACTAAGGAGAAGTGTCATCCCCAGATCTGGGCATGCATAGAACATGAGCCTTGTAGAAACGTTTCCTGGCCTGTGGCAGGTAGAAGCATGCAGTGACAGGGTGGGATTTGTGTAAAACTCTCCAGGTGTTGTCAGAGGGGTGGAGTCAGGGGAGTTGTCAGCAAGGACCGGTCCTGCTGGTGGGCCTTGATAGTTAAATTGTGTGTGAGGCGGGGATGGCTGTTTCATAGGTCCTAGCATAATACCTGCAATATGATGGTTCATGAAATCGGAATCATCCTAATGAGGTCCAAATTAATCCAATGTCATCTGTTCCCTGACCAATTCGCTAATCCAGTAGTGATTTATAGTAGTGATGTTTGTATTCTATCATCTCCTTTTCATTGTTTGGCTAGTGTAATTCAATTATTCTTTACATATCTTGTATACATTTACATAGTAAAGAAAAAGTGAGTTTTCAAAGAACTCTCCTTCAAAGTGTCTCCCTAGCATATTGAATTAATAACAGAAGCCATTGATGGAAAATTCACAAAAAAAATTTTGACCCTTATTCTCTGGTTTTAGGTCTTCCTAATTGGTAAATTATCTTGATTTCTGATTACTTTCTTGAGATTAGTCCATTTAGGACTATGTAGGAGTGCAACTTCATGCCACTTGAGAAGTAGTGGTGGGACCCTAGGATGACATTTGTTTCATTTTGTGTGTGTGTGTGTTAATGAGAGTGTTTACTGCCTCTTGCAGTGTGGGGCAGAGTACACTCCTTTTCTTGGGAAAAATGTTCCCTAACCACTTTTTTTTGAGGAAGATTAGCCCTGAGCTAACTACTGCCAATCCTCCTCTTTTCACTGAGGAAGAGTGGCTCTGAGCTAACATCCATGCCCATCTTCCTCTACTTTATAGGTGGGATGACTACCGCAGCATGGCTTTTGCAGATCGGTGCCATGTCCACACCCGGGTTCCGAACCGGTGAACCCCAGGCTGCCAAGAAGCGGAACGTGCGAACTTAACCACTGCACCACCCAGCGGGCCCCCCTAACCACTTTCTCTGTGCTTTATTTTCACTCATGCCTTGACCGGTGCTGTCCAATAGTAGCATTAACACTCTATAACATGAAATCAAAACTTTCTAGTGGCCACCTTTAAGAAAATAAAAACAAACACCTGAACCGAATTTTAATAGTATATTTTAACCCATTATAACCATGATATTATCATTCGTGCATGCAATCTATATAAAAATTAATAATGAGAGAGTTTACATTCTGGGGGGGTCTTTTATTGGTTCCACAAATCCAGTTTTTACCTTTCAGCTGTAGCATAATCTCCATTCGTAACTTGAATTTTTTCATATATACATTATATTATAACGTTGACAGTTGTAACATAAGATTCACATCTCTAAGTT
>NW_025795663.1:0-1093 GCF_021613505.1 Equus quagga
GCCTGTACTGTGCCCTCAATAAATGTTAGCCATTATTACAATCCCAAGCTCTACAGCATCCCTTTAGCCAAAGATCTGAAAGCTTGGAATTTCTTCTGCTTGCAGGCACGCATGCCACCTGACACCACATTTAGAGGAGATCATTTTGCTTCAGGGTGGTGGTGTGGCATAGAAAAACAATTTTATAACCAAATCAACCTTGGTTTAAATCCTGAGTCTGCCATTTACTTAACTGTGAGACCTTGAGTAAATAAATTAACCAGGGGCAGGCCCGGTGGCGCAGCAGTTAAGTTCACATGTTCCACTTCTTAGCAGCCCAGGGTTCGCCGGTTCAGATCCCGGATGCAGACATGGCACTGCTTGGCAAAAAGCCATGCTGTGGTGGGCGTCTCACATATAAAGTAGAGGAAGATGGGCACGGATGTTAGCTCAGGGCCAGTCTCCCTCAGCAAAAAGAGGAGGATTGGCAGTAGTTAGCTCAGGGCTAATCTTCCTCAAAAATTAATTAATTAATTAACCAGCTGATATTCAAATTCCTCTTCTGTAAAATGAGGACAGCAGTAATATTTATCTGATAATTTGTGGAGAAAAATTAAATGATGTAGTACATGTAAAGTACCTGATAGTACAGGGCTTGGCATGTAGTAAGCATTTAATCAAAGCAGTTATCATAATTACGGTACCCTGCCCTAATATTTACCTTCTTATGTCAGCTCTTGAGGCACAGGCAGCTTTTGTCCTTGTTACTTGTTATTTTCCTGGAGCACAGAGGAGCAATAAGTAGCCCATCAGTGAGAAAGACCTGAAAGAAGAAAGCAGTATCAGTCAGTACATTAGAAACAGGGTGAAGTTAGAAGGTCTAGAATAAAAGGGGCACGTGTTATTTGTTACAATAAATATTATAGACACATAGATTTCTCCTTTTTTCTTCTTCTTTTTTGTTTTTTTGAGGAACATTAGCCCTGAGCTAACATCCACCGCCAATCTTCCTCTTTTTGCTGAGGAAGATTGGCTCTGAGCTAACATCTGTGCCCATCTTCCTGTACTTCCACTACTTCCCAGCTGTGTGACCTTGAGTAAGTCATTTCACCTT
>NW_025795664.1:0-1268 GCF_021613505.1 Equus quagga
TGGCCCCGTGGCCGAGTGGTTAAGTTCGCGCGCTCCGCTGCAGGCGGCCCAGTGTTTCGTCGGTTCGAATCCTGGGCGCGGACATGGCACTGCTCGTCAGACCATGCTGAGGCAGCGTCCCACATGCCACAACTAGAGGAACCCACAGCGAAGAATACACAGCTGCGTACCAGGGGGCTTTGGGGAGAAAAAGGAAAAAAAAAAAAATAAAATCTTTAAAAAAAAAATGCATATTATTATCTAATTTTTTCTGAACCATTTGAGAGTAGGTTGCATAAATCATGCCCCTTTACCCCTTCATACTTCAGTGTGTTTTTGCTAAGATCAAAGTTCATTGTCTTACACAACTACAGCACAATTAGCAAATGAGGGAAATTAACATCGACACAGTATTTTAACTGCTCTCCCATCCATAGCCAGTTTGTCACTAATGTTCTTTGCAGCACTGTTTCCCTCCAGCCCAGGATCCCATATTCCACTCGGTTGTCATGTCTCTTTAGTCTCCTTTCATCTGGACCAGTCCCTCCACCTCTTTGCCTTTCACGACATCAATGTTGCTGAAGGCTGCAGAGGGTCTGGCCTCTGCAATGAAAGTATGGCACAGAAACCGAGGGAAGCAGTTGGTGGTGGGAGCAGAGGCTGAAAAGCAGCAGAAGCCGCTGGTCAGAGAGGAGAAGGGAGAGCAGCTAATAGGCGTGGGAAGGAAGAGAGAAGCAAAAACAAAGAGGAAGTGAATTTCCAGAAAGACAAAGCTCTCAAATCAAAAGAAATGGACGCCCACTTCCAAGGGGGCCAAACAATGAGGGGAGCACTAGCGCTGCACGCTGTCGTGAACAACCTTCCCAGCTCCTGCTGCTGATTTTGAGGTCGAGACTCCCATTTGCTTCCTTTCTTCTTTCCTTGCAAGGACGCCCTGATGACTTAAGGGACCCCAAGTGTGTCTGTTCCTGGTGGCCCTACACATCCCCAGAGAGGCCACACTCTTCTTCCCTGGGTCCCCTCTCAGTGTGCACCTGGAGACCAGCCTTCAGGGGAATGTGCACAAGGGCATGCCCCTGTGAGGGGAGGGGGGCTCTGACCAGAAGCAAAGGGGCTCCGGTGGGCATTATAAAAGCCAATCTCACAGGCGAGGGAAGTCAAGGTGCAAGAAGGGGAGGTGATGTGCCCAAGGCCCCCAGCCGGCCAGGGCAGTGACTGACACCCAGGCAGTCTGCCATCCAGTGGCCCCGTGGCCGAGTGGTTAAGTTCGCGCGCTCCGCTGCAGGCGG
>NW_025795665.1:0-1268 GCF_021613505.1 Equus quagga
CCGCCTGCAGCGGAGCGCGCGAACTTAACCACTCGGCCACGGGGCCACTGGATGGCAGACTGCCTGGGTGTCAGTCACTGCCCTGGCCGGCTGGGGGCCTTGGGCACATCACCTCCCCTTCTTGCACCTTGACTTCCCTCGCCTGTGAGATTGGCTTTTATAATGCCCACCGGAGCCCCTTTGCTTCTGGTCAGAGCCCCCCTCCCCTCACAGGGGCATGCCCTTGTGCACATTCCCCTGAAGGCTGGTCTCCAGGTGCACACTGAGAGGGGACCCAGGGAAGAAGAGTGTGGCCTCTCTGGGGATGTGTAGGGCCACCAGGAACAGACACACTTGGGGTCCCTTAAGTCATCAGGGCGTCCTTGCAAGGAAAGAAGAAAGGAAGCAAATGGGAGTCTCGACCTCAAAATCAGCAGCAGGAGCTGGGAAGGTTGTTCACGACAGCGTGCAGCGCTAGTGCTCCCCTCATTGTTTGGCCCCCTTGGAAGTGGGCGTCCATTTCTTTTGATTTGAGAGCTTTGTCTTTCTGGAAATTCACTTCCTCTTTGTTTTTGCTTCTCTCTTCCTTCCCACGCCTATTAGCTGCTCTCCCTTCTCCTCTCTGACCAGCGGCTTCTGCTGCTTTTCAGCCTCTGCTCCCACCACCAACTGCTTCCCTCGGTTTCTGTGCCATACTTTCATTGCAGAGGCCAGACCCTCTGCAGCCTTCAGCAACATTGATGTCGTGAAAGGCAAAGAGGTGGAGGGACTGGTCCAGATGAAAGGAGACTAAAGAGACATGACAACCGAGTGGAATATGGGATCCTGGGCTGGAGGGAAACAGTGCTGCAAAGAACATTAGTGACAAACTGGCTATGGATGGGAGAGCAGTTAAAATACTGTGTCGATGTTAATTTCCCTCATTTGCTAATTGTGCTGTAGTTGTGTAAGACAATGAACTTTGATCTTAGCAAAAACACACTGAAGTATGAAGGGGTAAAGGGGCATGATTTATGCAACCTACTCTCAAATGGTTCAGAAAAAATTAGATAATAATATGCATTTTTTTTTTAAAGATTTTATTTTTTTTTTTTTCCTTTTTCTCCCCAAAGCCCCCTGGTACGCAGCTGTGTATTCTTCGCTGTGGGTTCCTCTAGTTGTGGCATGTGGGACGCTGCCTCAGCATGGTCTGACGAGCAGTGCCATGTCCGCGCCCAGGATTCGAACCGACGAAACACTGGGCCGCCTGCAGCGGAGCGCGCGAACTTAACCACTCGGCCACGGGGCCA
>NW_025795666.1:0-1381 GCF_021613505.1 Equus quagga
CCCGATGCCAAAGAGACATATCTTGGGGTGGCCAATTTCAGGTCCCTACAAGGTCATCCCCCCTTCCTTCACAAATGCAAGTATCTCTCAAAGAGCAAGCAAATTCCAGTCCTCAGAGCCTGCTTCTCATCTACAGTTTTTTAAAATTAACCAGCCTAAAAATCCTCATCACCTTTTTAAGGACCAGGAATATTTTCCCTTAAGTCCCCAAGTAGACTTTGTCTCTTGGGGCATTAGCAAGAATTTAATGATTCATCTATTTCTAAACCAGTCACTGGGGAGGAGAATGGGATCAAGACTCACCTCCTGGTACAAGAGAAGGGCTCACTAGGTTACATTTGTAAGGACAAAGAGGGATGGCAGGTGGCATGTGTAGCAAACATGCATCTCCTGCATTGGCCGCTCAAGGACCCTTTGGAGCAGACGGCCACATCAGAGGGAAAAATCTTCCGAAAGAGATGAGGGCTGCCCTTTTGGTGGAGTGTGCGAATGTCAGTAACCCTCGCTCTTTTCACTCAAAATCTTCTGACCCGGAAGTGCCTTCATTTATTTAATATTTTTATTTGCTTTGAGTAATCCCTAAATAAATGTTTGCTCCATCAAAGGTCAGTAATTGTTATTTTGTGCCTCCACTGGTGTTATTTTTTATTGTTTGATCCTCAATAGTTGGGCAGGTATTTAGAATCTACTGGAGATTTCATTAGCATAGATATTCACATTAGGTTGAGTAAAAATAAAAATACTGCCTCTTATATCACATTTTCTCTGGGCCTGTCGTTAAACTAAGGACTTGACATAACTCCTTTAGGTTTAGCTGTGTGAAGTGGCACTGATTTCATTCCCTGTTTTATAGATGAAGAAATTCACACACAGAGAGGAAAACCATTGTTAATCCATAAATGCCTCCTTGGAAAAGCTTAAGCAATGGCAAGGAGTGGTTCTCTAGTGATATTTTAGAAGGAGGTAAAAACAATTTAGGAAAAATGGCCTGATACATGACATACCAGAGTACTTTACACTGTATTTCAAAAAAATTCTCTTTGATCTAAAATTAAACAACATAAGCAGCATTCAAACCTAAACTGAGGAGTAGATGAAAACATAGGACAAAATGAAAAGTGCGTGTGGGGAAGATACCGATAGAAAAACGATAAACCTAACAGATCATGGTCTGACACGTATGACCAGAGAAAAAATTTGAGATTTCAAAGAGTTGATTTAGAATCAAGATCATTTTGATGAGGACTTTTGGCTGGTTATTTTTAAAACTGCGGATAAGAAGCAGGCTCTGAGGACTGGAATTTTCTTGGTCTTTGAGAGATATTTGCATTTGTGAAGGAAGGGGGGATGACCTTGCAGGGACCTGAAATTGGCCACCCCA